>NC_044575.1:1625000-1897500 GCF_901933205.1 Camarhynchus parvulus | reverse complement strand
AAAAAGTGACTATTTATGAATGGAGAGTGGGGTGTGTGTTTGTTTTGAGTATACAATGCTGGGCTTTGACCCACAGCATTTCGTTTCTCCTTGGCTAAATAAGGAAGGAGGATGGAGGAGAGAGGAGCATGACTCACAACTAAGAGTAGATCATTCTCCCCAGTATAATGAATGCCTCTGTCATAAAGCACTTAGCAAACCTAACCTCTGCTATTCACTGGTTTCAGCACAACCTGAAGACCCTTTCCCCACCTTATTGCACATTTGCTACTTCTCACTGTAAACCCTGAAATCGGTGTCTCTCTATTTGTCCCGTTGTAAATCTGAATCTCTATTTGTCCTGCAGTTTGCCTGAGCACAGAGCTGAGCTCTGGGAGCCACACCAGTCATTATCCTTCCCCATTTCTGGTGCCACTGCCCTTGGTGGCATCCCTGACACCACCATGCCTGAGTATCAGCCTCCTATGGCAGTGGAGAGAATGCCTTGGACTCTGATTTTCTTTTTGCTTCCTATGGCAGCTTAGAGAGCGCCTTGTACTCAGATTTCCCTTTTACCTTATTGCTGAAAGTATGGGATATAAAAACAGTACTCAGTATGCTTCAGGTTAGTCACTGAATTTGATCCTGGGTTAGGGAAAAAAAAAAAAAGAAGAAGAAAGGCCTTTTCTACACTTGCACTGAGACGTTCCACTTTCTTTCTTTGCTCGGCTTTCAGTTCCAAAGGTTTGTAGGATTTTGTTAGCAGGGACAAGGGCACAAGGAGGTAGGTGGCAGAGAAGACTGAGCCCTCCTGGGAGGGTTCCTCAGCGAGGTGGCAAAGGCAGCAGTCAAGCCCTTAGCAGGAATTCTGCTGCCTCAGCATCAATCCTGCACATTGGCTCATTGGCAGGTGTTAATGTGCTCAGAGAGAGCCTGCTAACAGCCCATGACCTGGAGGAACTCTCTAATCAGGAGCAAGTGAAGCAAGATTGATTCCAAGTGGGACAAAACCACTGCCATGTCAGAGACGCACAGGATCCACGAGGCTGAGAGGCTCAGCTCCTTGGGAGCTCAGAACTGCTCCCATCCTCTGGAATACTCAAAGGTCAGGTTCATGCACGTCCTTGTCAGCTCCTCTGCTGCACTGCCTCTGCTGGTGGCTCTCCTGCAGCACCAAACTGGATTAACCCATAAGTGATGTGATGAGACTCTACTGATCAGCCATATGTTCAAATATTTACTGGATTACAGAATTCTCAAGTATCCTAGAGGAAATACTCTCAAACTCTGAGGAGAGGATAAAATAAAACAAAATAAAGAACTACTGTCAATGATGCCAGTTTGGGGGAAAGGAAAAAAAAAAAAAACCAAGAAAATTTCAAACTCACCAGGCATCAGAACCAAGCAGGGAAAAGTGGGTTGCAAAAAACATTGAGAACATTACAGTTTTTGCAATAATAGATATATCTAAATCAAATGGAATAGTAGATATTACAGTGGTGGAAATGACAGTTTTGTGTTAGTTCACTTTACAGATAAATTCTACAGCACAAAAGGCTAAATTCAGCAATTACGATTCAGGAAAAATTATGTAAAGGATTCAGTGTAGCAGCCATACAAATCTCTTGGAGTAAAAAGAATTTCAGATAATAAAAACTCTCCAAATTTGATTTAATATCTCTTCATCCTTGCCAAAGGTGCTGGTTACTAAACAAGTAAAATCTTGTACAACACGAGCAGCACAACACTTTTATTTGGATCCTTTACAAAAAGCTTCAGCCAACATTTAGACATCAAGTAAAACAAGTCAGACAGACATGGTTGTGACCAGAGCAAAGGAATATTTAAATGGGAAATGTAGAAATGTCTCTCACTGGTACAAGAACAAGGATATGGAAAAATATGGGCAGGATGTGAACTAATTCAGCTAGAATTGTCAGCATGGTGGGGGAAATTGCATGTGGCTTTTTAAAAGAGCTTACTGCTGGGAAAGCAGGTATATTGCTTCTCTGGGTTTCTGTAATGTGAGTGGAAGTGATTGTTACCAGGAGAATACCTTGCCTTTTGTCAGATCCTCTGATCCACACTCAGCAAAGGGCAGGAAAGGCCACTGAAATACCTTGGTCTTACTTATCAGTGGGTTAATCCCATGTTCATTTGTGGGATAATGTGTTTTTTTGAGGAAGTTGGCTGCCAATTTCATTAGAAGCAAGAACTAGATTTTGTTATAGCAGCAGAGAACTAGAAGTCTTGAAACAAGCTCATGAAGCAACTCCTCACTTCAGCTGCAAGAATAAATGAAGGAAAGGGTTTTTCTCCCTCTGCATTTGACAAATTGTGTCGGTTTTGCTCGATTGCTGGTGCATAGTATTTGTCAGGTTTTCTTCAGAGGTGTAAAAGAAATCAATCTACTGCATTTTGCTTCCATGAACTACACTCCATGGCTACTAGGCTAGGCCTCACCTTTTTGTTTCTAATTCTCTGTTTCTGTTGATTCTTCAAAATAGTTTCTTTAGCTCTAACAGAGTACTTTCCCCCAGAACAGGGGTGATGATCCATTCTTTTACCTGTAATGCTCAATTCTGTATGTACCACTTTCACACTAATCATTAACCTATTAGTCTTTTTTAAATGTATTACTGGTTTATCTCACTTTGCTACATTCTCCTTAAAATATCCTTCAAGACACAGAAGGAAAACAGCCAACTATTTCTGTTCCCCAGCCTCTGCACATGGCATGGGATGAGGAAGACAGCACCAAGTTTCTGCCACGTCCTTATCTATCAGGGGAAAAAATAATCCCACCAGTGAAGGATGCCTGTGTGCCCCAAGTTCAAAATGCTAATAATCTGAGTACCTCCGATATCTTGGCAATTCTGCCCTAGAAGAGAGGCTGGACAGAGCTAAAGAATAAAGCAGGGATTGATTCCAAGCATCTCCTCCATGGATCCACCTTGGGCAGCACAAGAGCCCAGCCAGGGCTGCACCCAAGAGGAACCAAAATGGCCCCAAAATGCACGAGCGCTCCCGGGGTCTCTCCCTGGGATCAGTTCTGCTCCATTTGCATCTTGCACTTCATTGTCCCATTCCAGCTTTAGCCCCTGCAGTCCCACCCTGCTTGTTTTTCTCTCTGCAGCCCACGGGGTTTGTGCTCTGGGGCTGAGATTTGGGTCATTTGTCCTTGGTGCCCAGCTGGAGCAGGAATTGTTTTGTCTCCCTGCTCTGTGCACAGAGCTCACCATCCCTGAATATGGAGCTCAGACCCACCCACTAAAGCAGCACAGAATGTGAAAATAAAAAAGCTGAAACCTGAGGCATCACCTCCATAAATAATGGAGAGTTTTGAGCAATTTCAGCCTTGCCTCCTCCTCCTCTGCTACCTTTCTTCCAGCCATTCCCGGGCCAGTGAGAGTCACAGTTGTTGGGTGAGAAGGATGAATCCTCATTCCCACAGAGCTGTGGCCATGGAAGGGCTCTCCCCCAGGACAGGAGGACTTGGTGCAAGATCAGAGACATCAGAGATGTACTGTGGTGTCACTCACTGGTGGTTCTGAGCACTCCTGGCAGCTCCAAACCATTTTCCAGCTCTTAAATCTGAGTGCACCCTTCCCCAGAGCAGTCAGGCTCCTCCTGAGCACCACTAGCACCTCTCCAACCTGCCTTGCTGCACACGAGGCTGTGTGCCAAGGACATGGAATACAGGGGGAAGAATCCCCCCTAGAGAGAGATCAGCACCTCAAAAGTGCCTTTACTAAAGGTACAACAGGTTGCATACAAGGCCTGTGAGGTGAAGGCATCTCCACAGGAGTAAAAAAACCCAAAAAAGCAAATCCACTACCCTAACCTGTCACTGGAAAAACCACAAAGCACAGTGACAATACATTTCAGCATTAAACATGACTCTTACAGCATGTGTCTTTAAACAGATAGCACAGCAGCTCTTCAGCAAACAGAAACCAAAAAAGGAAAAGACAGTTACAGTCAATGCTTGTTTTATAAAATTTTACCTAAGGGAGTTCCCACTACTCGTGAACTGAGAAAGCACAGATTTAAGAACCAAGATCTGCTATTTAAATCCTCACTTATAAGGATTTTCCTGTGTGTTTCTAACTTTATTCCATACGACTGTAATTGTGTACATGCAGGATGGCAAACAGGAGGGTACCAGCATTTTTTAAGAAGGAAAATGTAATTATCTAAACTAATTCAATGTCCTCTTAAAACCCAGTATTTTTAATTAATAGAAGAAGGAAAGTGAATGAAAAACTTTCTGATGCTGTTGTGTTATTAAAGTTGGATTTTTAACCACACCAATTATTTCTAAGAAACACATCATTGCACACTTTAAATTAATTTGTACTTAACAACTTTGGGTGATTTAAGTCTTAAGCATATCTCACATAATAAGCAGGGCAAAATGACAGTTTGATATGTTACATAATATGACACAGATGACACAGGCTGCTCGTTACTTAAGACTTTTATAATTTTTTTTTTACCTTACTAAAAAAAATTCCACTGTTCTTGCCACCATATCATTAATGAGACTCCAAATTACAGCCGCTCACTCTGAAGTGTTCCAGTTTGAGGTGAGGCCTTGCACAACATCCAATGGCACATCCTGCCTGACAGGACTTGTGTGGGATAGCAGCTGCCAAAGCCCACAACTTTCCAGGTTGTCAACTTCCAGCCACAGATATTTACCAACTAATTAAATGGTCCTTTCACATTCTTGTCTAATTGAAGCTTGATGTGAGCTAACCACAGCACAATTACAGCGCACAACACGTTTTGGTGAGATCCTAAAGGTCTGTGTGTAACCTCTTGTGCATGTGCAGTTCAACTCAGACAAACTCTGCCAGAATTCCAGCACATATTTCCATTCTCTTTGCAGCCCTAGAAAAACCTGCTTGGGGAACGCCAAGACCTAAGTGTTATACTTTTATTTTTAATAATTTATTTCTATTTTGTTATTTTCTACTTTTTAAAATTTGTATTTTTAAAGGTAGCTCTGTGAGTTCTATGAAGCCATTTATTATTTCAAGCTGGATGAATTACTCTGGGAAAATACAGCTTGCACCCAAAGGTATACCAGGAAAACACCTTTGCTGGAAGGATTGGACTGCATTCAAGAATATATCAACTCCAGTATAATATAAACAGTACAGAAGAATATTTTCATGGGCAACACATAGTTATTGAGAGCCTGATTTTGGAATCTAACCCAGTTTTGTGAAGCAATAGCTTGTTTATTTCATTTGAGTTTATTAGAAGTTCCTACTTCTGAAAGAATCATTCCTTCTCTGTTACAATTACATGCTGTGGCCTCAGAAAAAACCATGGAGTTGCCAAAAATCTGCCATTTTAAACACAACAGCCAGGTAATATACAGAATATCAGGTTAAAAAGTGAACCTTCCAACTCAGCATCAGAAATCCAGGCCATCCCCCATCTTCCTGCTTTGCATTCCAGACCTGAACTTCCTTACAAGCCTTGGCACAACTCCCATTAAATAGCTGAGTTCAGGTAAGAAATTCCAACCTACTAAAAGCAATTATGCTAGTCAGGGTATAGACACCAGTATTGTGCAGGGCTTTCCCATCAGGAACTGAAATAAGGAAGAGTTGGAGTGACTTCTGGGAAAAAACCATTCTTTTTAATAGAAGTTAAATGAACTGGACATGAAAAAGGAAGTCCCTTGCTCTGTCTATGTCATCTGAGGGGAAATACTTGCATTTAGCATACAGGTAAAATTATTAAAGTAAACAGAACTTTTCACTTAGCATATTAATAAAATTATGAATCAAGTAAACAGAACTAATTATGTAGGACTTTTCCTCCCTCTTGGTAGAACATCAATATCTGCGGCTTTGAAAAAGTGAGTAGTGAGTCATGAAGAGCCTAAAACAATCTTATCACACAGACAGTGAGACATTGCTAAGTAGGGCATGCACTGCCAAATGCTGGAGATTCTACCCTCAGAAGTTTTCTCATGTTTATCTTGGGCCATTATCTTTCCTTTTTCTCCAGTGTGTTAAGGATAGAAGAACTTCCAAAGACCCCAGATAAATCCAGGTTATGGACAACACATTATGAAACCAATCATTGCAAAAATACTCAATTATTGCTTAGCTAGCCCAAAAAAAAAAAGCCTCCCAGATGTATTACAGACTTCATTCTTTTAAATTAGTCAATACTATATTTTGATCAAACATCTCATTCTTGACCTACACTTATACAGGAGTCACAAGAAATGAAAGGAAAAAAGACAAGCAAAGTAATTATGCTGAAGAGTTGTGTATTTCCATTAGCAGCAAACAATTATACAGTAATTTTCAAATTAGGCACTCTTCTTACTTTGCATTTTCAAGGTCAGTGACTAACTCAGTGATGGCAATGAACACTCATTTAAAAATAGACACTGACACTGGACAGTTTTTAAATTTTAGACCCCTAATGAAAAGAATCATTGATTCCAGAAGAAAGCCACTGACTAAACTCAAGGAAATCTACAAGATGAGAAGTTGTGCTTGGCCATGTCAGTGCCATGTTGGGAGCTCAAGGATTATTTTGACATGTCAATGGGTATCTACAGGATGTGACAGGGAACATGAAGCCTGACAGTTCAAAGAGTCTTCTTTCCCCAAGAAAATCTACCTTCACAGAACACCTGAAAACACAAAAATATCTGGAGACACTGGGATTTTAGGTAAGAAAAGGAAACTACCATGAAGAGGCAAAAAAAGGGGAAATAAGCAACAATCATTAAAAAAAAAAAAGGCTTGAAATCAGCACCTATGGCTTTCCCCTAGCTCAGATAAGCCTTTCTAAGGCATTTAAAAGATATTCTAATACTTGGATTGCAAATTTATCTGTTCTCACATATAAACTTATTAAACAGCACAGAGTTTATTTTAAGAGGTGGAACTGGCTGGGAAGATGATTGTTGTGCATTGATGTACCAGAAATTTACTTCTCTGCAAATGCTCAGGAAAAGACAGAAGCTTTGGAGAGGAAGTTGTTCCTCTCCTTGGAATAAACAAACAATTCTTGTTTTTCTTTTGTTCCAAGCCTTGTCCTCTGTGCACTGGCACAGCCCCATGGGCTCCTCAGCTGGGCCTCCACCACCAAAATGGTATCTGTGTATTTCCATATGCAATGACATAAAGAAAAATCTGATACTGAATCATGAAAACACATTTCCTGCTAAAAAAGATACCTTAAAAATGTGAAGAAGAAAAAGGAACTCACAAGTTTTTCTTTCTTTTGCCTCTTTCAGCCAAAAAGGATAGACAGTCACTCTTTATCCCTAAGCAAGAGGCAGGAAGACAAATCCTCCATCTACAGGATGAAGTGTCTGAGCCTGAAGGCCAAATATGCACTTTGGAAAATGAAATAGAAATTTCTGAGCTATTCTTCACTCTTTTTCACCCCCATCCATGTTAATACTATTTTGTAAGGCATGACTCTCTCAACAGCTGCCTTCATGTACCCTTTATTCCTGAGGCTTTCCTTGGGAGCTGAACTGACAGCCCAGGTTTTCTGGATCAACCTTCCATTGATTTATTTTCTTTCAAGGTAAAGAAGCCTCTCAGGATTATGCTGAGAGATCCTGCACAGAAATTGGAACAGAGAAAACTCCACAAATAACCAAAGCAAGCAAACAGAATGAAACTGAAGTCTAACAGGTAGGCAGGTTACTTCACGAGGTTATTTTTTTATTTGTTCAAACAAGAAAGGCAAAAAAAAGAAGGATTTGGAGATTACATAAAGGGTAGTGAAATTAAGATATCTGTCTCATTAAAAGTGGACACAAACACCCGATTTGTCTCTCTAAAACAAAATGAAGAACAACATGATATGATATTATGGTCTCTGTTGTTAATCAAAATGACTTTAGCATCATTTTGTCCAATTGAATATCTTTCATGTGCATGCATTTACATATGGGTTTTTATAAAACCAGGAAACTACCCACAAAATAAAGATAAATAAGATAAATACCCACAAAATAAAGATAAATGAAGATATGTTTCTCTCTTTTTCCAGGAATCATCTAATCTGTATGACACAAAGTCAGCTTTGGCCTTCACCCTGCACATAAATTTCTGCCCAGCAATTACTTGAAAGTCACCTCAATGGAAGGAGGAAGTTATTAATTTCTCATATTTATCAGCAGACAAGAACAATAATACCCATTTATGCTGGAGGTAAGGGCTTGGTTCCATTTGCTTTCTTTTCAAGTATGACATGTGAGAAAAAAGAGAAGATGGACATGATTAAAACAATTAATAGGAAATTTGAAGAACACAGCTATGGGTTATTTTATGGCCTGTGTATCAAATCACATCATTACTTTAATTATTTTTTTTTGATACTAAAGAGTGTAGAAAATACTTTCTGTGTAAGAAACCACCTTGAGATACCATTTCTCTAAGACTGTGAACACCAGCGGTATTATTTAAGAAGATTTTCCTTGTTATGATTTAATTATTGTTAAATAACACCATTTTATTTGCAGAATTTCAAGACATTTTTGAGGAGATTTAAACTAGATGAAAGTTCTGCAAGCAATTTTAGTATTGCATATGTAGAAGCTGAATTTATGGTATGCTTTCTCTTTGTTTATAAACTGCTACTCTAAAAATAAAATCCAAACTGTTCAAAAATCCTTATAATTCTTACTACACTGAAAATAAAACTGAACTATTTGAAAATACTAAACTATTACCGAAAATCCAAATTATTTGAAAATCATTATAATTTACTACACTGAAAATAAAATCTGAACTATTTGAAAATACTTAAA
The DNA here is from genome assembly GCF_901933205.1 of Camarhynchus parvulus. Taxonomy (NCBI): domain Eukaryota; kingdom Metazoa; phylum Chordata; class Aves; order Passeriformes; family Thraupidae; genus Camarhynchus; species Camarhynchus parvulus. The sequence continues at coordinate 1,888,712 of NC_044575.1, read as the reverse complement.
AGTCTTACTACACTGAAAATAAAATCCAAATTATTTGAAAATACTTATAATTCTTACTACATGAGAATAAAATCCAAACTATTCGAAAATACTTATAAGTCTTGCTACACTGAAAATAAAATCTGAACTATTTGAAAATACTAATAAGTCTTACTACATTGAACTCTATGACAAATAAATACACCCTAAAAACCAACTTGCAAATAAATACACCCTAAAAAGCAAGCTTTTTGCTAAAATTTACTCACTTGATGTGTTATAAATGTTATGTTGACAAAAAAAACGCAGAAGTTGAAGGTGCTCAAGGGGCCAGCTCTTCCAAAAACCTTCAGCCACAGGCTGAAGCAGGCTCTGAGCAGATAAAATCATTCAAGAGTTCAGGTGCTAGGCTCTTGCTGCTGCCACACAAGTCCACAAGCTTGCAACTCAACAGGAATGATTTTCACAATCAGCTTTGGCCACCTGACAGTGTTCTTTGCCCAGTCTCAAACTTTTAATCTGGGTTGAGGGGATTCTGGAGCTGATCCCTCAAATATTGGCTCTTTACAAGAGCTAGAACTCTCGTAAAGTTCTAAACTAACTCTACCCAAACTGCACTGCAAAAGCTTCATTTCAGTCTGTTAAACTCATGCCGAACAGGAACCCAGAAAAGCAAGCTACTGACCTGGTCTGCTGTCAGGTATAAAGTGTGTGACCTGTAAGTTTTATATTGTTATTTTATATTATCCTCCTTTAAGGAAAGGAGGCTCCTGGTACTGCTGCCCAAAATGGGAGCCACCTTTAGAGCAGGATGCCAATGGAAATGTCACTGAGGCCAAACTCCTCCTGGGACAGCAGCACTCCCACTGGCAGCATCATATGCTTGTGGCAAAACCCTGAGGCTGTGGATCCCCAAACAGGCAGCAGAAGGAGGGGCGGCTCCTCCAGCCACCAGGAAAAGCCTCTTGACAGCAAATGGTGCACAGCAAGTCTTACTTCTAGGAAATTGCATGCAAGAATTGTTGAGATAGCATGAAACGGGTCCTGCAGCTTCACTGATCTGACTCCACAGCTGAAGAAGAGCAAACTTTATTTCTCTGCAGTTTCTTGGACGTAAGGACCCGACCCTTAATTCCACATAGCTCAGCAGAGGTTTTGTTTGTTTCTTATGGTGCCTTGAATTTTAGCTTTTTATATTTTTCAGATTCTGTGCTGGTTTAGTGTGTGGGTCTGAGCTCCACATTCGGGGATGGTGAGCTCTGTGCACAGAGCAGGGAGACAAAACAATTCCTGCTCCAGCTGGGCACCAAGGACAAATGATCCAAATCTCAGCCCCAGAGCACAAACACCGTGGGCTGCAGAGAGAAAAACAAGCAGGGTGGGACTGCAGGGGCTAAAGCTGGAATGGGACAATGAAGTGCAAGATGCAAATGGAGCAGAACTTATAAAAATGTGAGATCTCATGACCAAGCCTTCTTTTGCTTCCATCTTGGAGCCATGGCTGTGGCTCAGGTACTGCCAGGTGTGGCCATTGAAGGCTCTTCAATAAATATCCACGTTATTCCCCTTAACTCCAGCCTCTGTTCCAGCTCCTCAAGGCATCACTTAGATCAAGTTCATTGAATAAAATATTCATGAAATAACACTCCCCTTTACAGGGTAAGCATGTAGATAGATGAGCACTCTCAATGCGCTGCCCCAAGAAATAAAGAGCAAAGAATTCAGGTGTTCCTTGGATGCACACCAAGCCCAGTGTAAGGGCACAGCTTCTTTCTTTTTCCTCTAGAAAGCAGAATTAAAGCAGATACCATGTCATTTTGTAATCAGTGAAACAAGATTATTGAGGAGCTCTTGACTTCTTTACTGACTTTCCCTCTTACCTGGAACAATCTTGGCCAGCTGCTTTGGTTAATCATGGAGAAAGTGAAAACTTTCAACCATAAGAAGAATCTGATGCCCAGGCTATTAATAGATTTCCTAGGATGCCAAATGTCAAATGAAAAACTGCTGATATGATTATGGGGCCACTATATAATATTAAAATGTGTGTTTCTTCGAGTCTTCAGTGCTTTACAATGGAAAGTCAAAGGCAGAAATTCATCTGTGATGAAAAAGAATTGCTCTTCACTGACCTTCAAACTCACCACTACTGCTACTTGTCTGAAAGCTATCAAGCAGTTCTACAGCATTGGTTTTTAACATGTTCAATAAATATCTGCTCTCTGTATAGGGTTGAGCAAATCAATCATTAAGAATTTGTAACTTATTAGTGATAACATAGTGCTTAACTGTGGAAAAAAAAAATAAGGAACATACAGAAATCATTGCCTACTCGATTTTTGTTATTTCTCATTTTCTTCTTCTTCAGCATATCATCCACTCCCATTGCAATTATTTCACAGAAAAGACTTTGCCTTACAAATTGCAAATCATCTCACATTTTTTTTAAGGAAGTAGATAAGCAAGCTGCAATAGACCTAAAACTGAATGGTTTAGAGTGGCCAATCTTTTTACTGTAAAGGTTGTAAAAGAGTTTATATATATCTTATTCATATATAAGAGTTTATATATATATATTTGTATGTTATATACACAGACACATATATGTACATATCTGTTTGCATTGTGTAGGTGCAGCACTGCAATGCCATCATTAGATAATATGTGACTAAATGCATCCAGCCAAATTTAGCAAGCTAAGCTGACTAACTAAACTTAGTTCTTGGTCTCTGACAATAAAGAATAATTTTTAAAAAGAGGTAACTCTCAGTCTGTTTTTCTAACTTAGAAATGTATATTTTTTTTTCTCAATTAATCCTTTAGACATTATAAATTGGTTCTGGGCACCCAAAAGAAGGAGCATTTTTATGGTCCTATGAGCATATGCTTTATGTCAAGAAAACTATATTTTTGTACATAATGCAGCCCCATAAAAAGATTACACTGAAAATAGCCCTAAGACAGAACAAATCATAAAGAAGTTAGTGCATGTGTTAAGCCTGTAGAACCAAAGCATAAAAATAATATTCTTCTGACATTGTGAATGAATGTCACTTTCATATTTTTGTGGGAAAATTTACATGGACACTTTGAAAGCAATTTGTGTCTCATGTATGTGGTTGCCATTCTCCTATTTCTTAGGATATTTATAGAACTTGGTGAAGATAGTTTTGGCTGTTCAAATGGGATTTGTTCAAATGGCATTACCTTGGCATATTGATATTAGTTTTGAGAGAATGTTTCTGCTCAGTTGGAAAAAACCTGCTCCATCTTTTGCTATTTAAAATATTTTATTAGATACTATGTGACTAAACCAAAGAATAAAAGAATTTTGAGAAGTATTTCCCATAACATGATAGTTTGGCTTTTTTCAGTAGAGTTTTAACTCTCAGAACCAATCATTGTAGGCACATGGAAGGCAGACCAAATCTGGGTCAATTCTCACTATCACTGCAAACAAATAATTGACAAGAAGGGAACTTGTTCCTTTAAAAAAAAATCAGTGTCATCTAAAAAAATACCTAAAAATTATGTCAGCTTTGGTACTTTCTGTATTATTTGTCATAGCAAATGTACAAGGTTTTGCCATTAAAACATAGTGGAGATTTATATCAAACTGATTGTATTTATAAAATTAACTTCAGCCTATCTGAACCAGAAGGAAGGCTTTTACAGATGACACACAGTTTCATTTCCCCTGAAAAAACATTAGGCATTCTATGTAAACTATAAATAACGCTGTATTTTATGACTGGCTAAATCATTAATCAAGGTAAGTATGGGAAAGCCAAGGGATCTCAGTTTACCTGGTGGCTGATTGCCCAGCAACCACTGCCTAGAATTGTTTTTAGCAGCAGCAGCAGCAGCTCAGTGTTCCTGGAGCCTGTGGGCTCTCAGGATGTTCTTTTCCTGCAGCAGGGCAGGGAAAATGAAAGAATCCAAACCAAACACCTGCAGGCACATTTCAGCCATGGCCATGCTCAGTTGCACTGGCTGCAGCTCCATCACAGGCACTTGGAGAAGCCAAGCCTGCCTACAAGTGGGAATCTGCATCTTGGGAGCACAAATCTGAGCTTTGGACTCAGGGAAGGAGAGCTATTTGATGAATCAAGTGCTAAAAATAAGTTTTTAAAAAAGGAATTACTTGACTTTTATTTATAAAGTTATTTTATATGATGGTGAGAACTAGGAGATTAATACATATTTACATTTAATTTAACCTTGTAAAACAGCACAGAAATGTTTGGAGACCAAGGAAATCTAACAGTTTATTCCTAACATAATTCCTGCTGTTCACAATCTACCTTTCCACTGCAAAACCATTAACTTCAGGATATTCTCTTTTTCCTACATTTTCTACTTCTACCTCAGGCTCATCTCAGACACCTTCACGTTTTTCTTATTTTAATACATTTATTTTCCTGGTTTGATTCCTAGTGCCCATCACCCTGTTCACTTTTCACACATACCCACATTGCTCTCCAATAAATCTACCCCATGCATTATCCCAATAGAGAGTGGCCCAATAACTGAGGCTCTCAGCCACAATTCAGAAACTCCATTTTCCCCAGTGCTGTGATTTAAGATCTCCTGGGTGCTCCTATCAAAACATTGGCAGACATTCAGACAAAGAAAACCAGACTTCTGCCCAGTCTAACTTACCCTGATTTTTGGCAAAATGGATGATAAAGCTAAAATTATCCAGCATTTTAGCTACTGGTGACATGCTTGAGGTCTGGAGTGTAAAAGCTGTAGGTCTGTCTTCATTGAAGTCACCTTCTACAGTTCAGTCTTTTAAAACTTATTACAGTTCAAACTTTTAAAACAGAATATTCCGGAAGCCAAGATCCCAATCCAAGTTAGCACAGAGGAAGGGTGGCTGAACATTTCTGCAATAGATTTTGCCAGAAAGAAAACAGCACACAAAAATTTACCAGGTTAAACAGAAAAGCCAGTTTAACACGTTGTTAACTGTATGAAATACCCCTGATTTACAGGGCTAAAAGCAGCTGAAGGAATTTATTTCATGCCAGATTTGCCTTGCCATGATATTTTCAGTAGCTTGCCACAAGAATGGAAAGTTAGGTACAGCCTCAATCAAGATTCAGCTGTAATTTTAACACAGCAGTAAATAAATGATTCATTGCCAAATAAATCCCCAGGGTAACAAATCTAATCCTCAGTGCATTTGATGCTCTTCCATTTCACTTTCACTAGACATGACAGACACAATTTTGGGTACAGAGCCCAAACTGAATTCTTTGGTGTATGGAGAGTTCTGGAGACTGCAAATCAAGCAGAGATGAGGTAATGCTTCCTACCCACACCCAAAAATATATATAAATAAATAGATAATATAAATATATAAATATAATATATATTTAATAATAATAAATTTAATACATTTTATTCTAATATATTTATATTAAATCTAAATCTAAATCTATTCAGAGTTACAAAGCCTCTATCAGAAATGAGAAGCTGGATTTTCGCTGAAGCAGCCAAACCAGAGACTTTTTCTAGACTCACATAAGTGCACATCCCACCCAAGAAGAGAGCAAAAAGGGAACAAATTGGCCAGACTGAGCTAGACCCCAGCAGAAGCAGCCAAAGGGGGAGATTCAAACGAGAAGAAAACCTCCAGGAAGTTTGGCCAGGATTTCTCTGCCTTGTGCAGTTTGCTCCAGCCTTCTCTCCTTCTCAGTCTCCACCTCATTTTCACTTCCCGCCTATGTGATCCTCCCTGTTACCCCACTTCCAACATCTTCATCTGCTCAGTGTTTTTTTCCTGGTTTTGTCTTCATTTGGCTTATATTTTAAACTCCTCTTTCTCCAAATAAACCAAACAAAACATAAATAATGGCATTAATATGGCATTTGGTGTTGACTCCTTATTTTTTTTTTGCACCTGAGTGTTACGTGTTCTTTCTCTGCCAGGTGCCTGCATAGAGCAAAGATAACTGCTGGTTGTATTTGTGTATTTATGGGTGCCCACACCATGAGAAGCACCATTACACACATGAAAACCAGCATGATGGTGAAATATCCGAGTGCAGAGAGATACTGCACATTGCTCCCTGTAAAGCCCTAGCACTGGATTATTCCTGGAGAGATCAGATTTAGGACGCACACACAATATTTTCCATTTCTGCTGCAGCCATTTAGCCCCATTGCTAAATCCAGGTTTGTCTCCACAGACACCAAGGCTGCAAGAAGCACTGGCAGTACCCTGACATTAACTGAGAGCAGGTGTGTTCACAAAATTTAGCACAAGGGAGAAAACCCAGTGGTAAATGGAATATTGGCTGCTTTTGGTAGTTAGGGGTCAGATTCTCTGTCCTGCTGTGGGATCTTTCAGATGAGAGACAAGATTTAGAGTTCAGCTGTCACAGGGAATCAGAGTCTGCTTTTGAAGATGTCAGCTGTGAACCCTGACCTAGCAAAATCCTGCCCCTGATAAAGAATTAATCTTTGCCTAATTTAACGATAACAGATATTCTATTCGGATAAAATATTTTTTTTACATTTTTCCAAAGTAAACTTTCTGTTCTGAGGGTTTGGGCAGCTATTTTGTTTTATTCCTAAAAGTATGGTGCAGTGAAATAAAACATGGATGATCTCCTGCATAAACACAGTTGCTGAAGTTCTTTGGGATGTCTCAGGCATGGAACCAGTCCCTACATGCACAGCAGGATTCCCCAAGAATTCAGAATGGGAACTTAAACCACTGATCTAAAATAGCAAATATCTTTAAAATATCAGTGTGGGTTCACTGTCATTTCAAGCAATTCTTAAACCTGACAAAATTGACTTACCCTAATTATGATTAGATTTTTCAGCCTAAAATCATCACTGGTTAGTGACTCAACTAATGAGTGTTTTTATGATTTATTAGTTAAAGCAGAAGATTATGAGTTTAAATTCTACTCCTGATTAACTACATTGGAAATTTTATACATGACTTGTCATTTTAAAATAATGGTATCTTAGAGTTTAATTAAGACATGCAAGAAATTCTGAGTAACTTGAGGTGTAGGATTCAACATTATTATTACAAATTATAAAGGAAAATACCTCACAGTATTGCTATCATTAACGTTACCAATATGAGATTTAGGATAAGGTGGCAGCTTAAACCAATCAAACTCAGAACAAGATGTTGTGCCCACTGATAAAGAATTTATCTGCCCTAGTGCAGGGATTACTGTGCAAAGTATCACGACCTGCATTGCACAGGGGGTCAGATTAAGTAATCACAATAGATTCTGCCCTCTAAAATCCTGTAATATTTCAGGCTGAAAAGAAGTTAAATACAAAGCTCCACTCGCTTCTTTCTTCTGAGTATAAACTATATGAGTGCCATTCAAGTATATAAACACATTCATTAGGTTTTCAGTAGGCTTCCTTTCTAAGGAAAGAAATTACATACTTTTGAGCTCTTGAGTGAACTACAGTGTTTTATGCCTTTAATTCAACACTCTTAGGGCTTACAGATCATTGAAATTCAAAATCATGGGTACAAACTGTGTTCACAAAGAAAATGTTGACCTTCCTATATAGCAAATGCCTTTTCGGTCTCCTTTTTTTTTTTTTTTTTTTTTTTAATAAAGAAACACTAATGAAGCTGAAGGAGGTAAAAGATTTGACCTTCCTATTAAAATAACAAATGTAATATAATTCACATATTACAGCATGTTGGCTACTGCTCATGAAATAAAATACTGCAACAGAAAGAGCATATTGTTTCCACACATCGAAAATATGCAAATTAGACAAGTATTCAATATTCACTTGAAAGCGAGAAAATGTACCAGACTACCAATGGTATTTAGGAAAGCAAACTGGTTGAACATGATTATTTGAATTTAAAAAATGGGTATGGGATTCCCCTCTCTTTGCTTCTTGCCATATATGGTGTCTGTGGAATATCCACAGGGCAAATTATTCACTACCTTTTTTCAAGATGAAAAGCTACTGATTGGCATCAGACATCAAGAGGGATTTTGGCATTAGAATAGATTTACACTTGATGACATGTCAAAGGCTTGAAACAAAAACTACAGAATTTACTCATGAATGCCGAAGGCAAGGCACTTATTCAATGGTAGCTCAATGCACATCTTTCCAAGGATGGCATTCAACCACCCCAAGAACAAAATACAGCAAACAAAACATGGTTATACTTGGAAATGAATGTGCTTGACTAGGCTGAACAAAATAACAGCCAGCATTACCTGTTGCCAGCTGTCAGCGAAGAATAAAGAACTGTAACATCCTTGTAAGAAAGAGGGAAACAGAATCCAAGCTCATAATGAAAATACAGCAGTTAGAGGGATGAAGTGGGATCAGCAGCACTATGTGTGGGCATGATAACTCCCTGCTGGCCCTTTAAGAGTGTGTCCTCACTCCTCTTCTCCCACTAGCACTTGAAAATAAAGAAAAACTGATCAGGAGAGTAGGCACAAAGGGCCCTGCACATAGGTGTCAGTATATATGACACATTGCCAAATTTTGCCATGTCTTCTTCAGCCTCCACTGTGATTATTTTAAAAATAATTTCATTATTAGCATGACAGCAAAAGGCTTGTAAAATATAGTTAGAAGTGTTGACAACATCACAATTATTTTGGCACGGCCAGTTTAGAGACCACTGAACATTCCCCTGCTTATCTCAATGGAATAAAAATGCAGGTATCTCATTTCCATGCTGGATGTGTGGGAAAGACCATCCCAAATAGGTCTGGCACCTGTGAGCCATGAAAAGGATATGTACAGTGGAAGCCAGAAATGGAAGGAAACATGAGAAGCACAAGGGAACACCCACTCACCTATAGAAACCAGAGATTGCTTCAGCTCACTTTGCATTATTTTGTACCTCTGTCCTTACAGGCATCAACTCACGCCACATCTGACATAAAAAGTTAAAGGACTGCTTTGTGCAGATAAGGTTATCAAAAGTGAGGGGCAGAGTTTACCTGAAGGGCCTGCAACTTCAAGTAAATGCAAAGAGTAACTTGCATAAAATCAGAAAAACATAAGGAAGGTTTGTATTTGGTTTTTCCTTACCACAGCAGATTCAAAGTAGAGGTGAACTTTTTTTTAAAGAATTACATTTCAAAGTCACTTTAGATATAAAGAAAATTCATTGGGAAGAGTTTGCTATTTTAAAATAATGTAAAGAGTTATTTTGGGTTTTCTTTTGATAATGCTGTGTTAAGAAGGACACCACATGCTCCTAACAGAAATATTCAATTTTCTAATGGATTTTCAAATACATAGTTACTGTTTATTTAAAGCACCATCAGTGGCTGAACATGCTGTAAATTGTACCAAAAATTAAAATTCACCTGTTAGTCAGGATCTGCTAGAATGACCTAATGTTCACAGGAGATAATTAGTCAGCTTTTCTAATGAAGATACTGAAAAAATGGCAGTATGACGTAGCCATCATATTTCATTGCTTTTAAGATACTCAGCACTTGTAAATACAAACAGTTCCTTTAGATGTGTACAAATTACAGATGAACTCCTTGGAAATTTGGTGCAATTTGTAGATGCAAATCACTTCAAGAAAACTGGTTCAAAATATCCCACCTCCTCCTCCTCCTAGGGCCTCTTCTAAAAGACAGTGAAAGAAATATTTCATCTTCAAAATGTATCACACATTTCATATTAGATGCTGAATAGTCCCAGAAATAGCCAAGAAATCAAAAACTTGACAAAATACAGATTCATGAAGAGTGCCTGTGGCATCTGTGAAAAATATTCTGGATCAGCATTTTGGTTCAGGTGGCTCTGCCATCACCAGCCTCAATTTTTTTTTTTTTGAGGAAAAAATAGCTCCCATGAATGGAAAAAGCTCCATTTTCAAGAAGAATCATTAACTTTAATGCTTACTGTAACAGACATCCAGAGCGAGGTAACAACTGAAATTCAATGCATGTGGGAAGGTGAGAAGATCCTTAAGGGATTGCTAAAACCACACCTTTTAGCACTTCTCAGATTACTACTGCTCGCTTCCAAAAACAGCATCTCCCTTTTCCTGCCCACTGGGATGCTCCCAGCTGGACTTCTGGACCATAATCAATGCCCTCTATATGTTAAATAAATATAATAACAAAGCTGCAGTGCAAATTGTGCAACTTAACATCACTTTAGTACTGCAATGAACAGTGAGGAAAACCCCTAAAAGAATAAATAAATGGATGGACTTTGCTGCTTTTCCCAAACTTTTTATTAAATTCTCTTCAATTATTTGTAACTGGAAGTATGTTTTTGGCTGAGATCTGAGAGGATGCTGTTCCACAGCACTATGAGGTTTCTATGGTAGCAATTTATTGTGGAGCAGCAAAATTATTACAGATCAGTAATTCAGCATATCTAGGTGGGTCATAAAAAACATAGAGGTTCATTGAGAATTTTATATTATATGGTAACTCATACATGCATGAATTATTCTGTCAGCTTTTAAATTGACTATGTATAGCTGCATGATCATCTCTGTTTGTGTTAAGATCCACCCAGGATCAAAACACAAAACATTTATGTGAAAGAAATTTTAATTTTATTTTGAATATATAATTAATACTATGTAAGCTCGTTCAGCAGTATATGTACATATATATTTATCCTGTATTTCCAATATGAAGGGGCAAAACATGCTATTGGGAATTAAGAATCACTCTAGCTTGCTCATTAACAGGGATGTAGGTAACTGTTTATCTGAATTCATAACAAAGCGTTGCACAAAAATAATTTCACAACCCCCATTCTGTTTTGGTTGATCTCTGAGCTAGTAAAAATGACATTTTAATCTGCTTTTCTTCTATGTCAGATCATAGACAATTGGTCTCGGACTGCTGAAATGGCTGGAGCAGTGGAGAACCCCAGCAGAACAAACCAAGCAAAGCAATTAAAACATCTCAGACTGCTGTGGCAATGAAAGACTAGGAACTTTTCTTCTAATTCCATAAGCACAACCCAAAAATGTACAGAACAACAAATGCAGTCCATATCTAGAGTGCATTAATGGAAATGGCTGAAGTTTAATGGCCCAGATTGCTTTTAAGTCATTTTATCATATCATTATTTCATGTCGAGGGTAAAACCAATTGTGAGAGGTCTTTTGAACGAATAAAGGCTTATCAGCCACAGCAGCAAAATGGATCTGAATTTTTAAATACAGAGCTCTGAAATTTGGTGTGAAGATGTCATAGCTAAGAATCACTTCATGCCTTACACAGCAGAAAGCAGAAATTTAAGGGGATACCTGCAAAAAAGGACTCATCTGACAAGAAATCAACTGAGAACCCCACAGGATGGGGAGACAGAAGGAGGTGTGGGGAATCACCTTTTTCACTTGGACCTTGAAAATAAATGGGTATTATTTTCTCAATATCACCCAGAGCTGGATGAGTACAAAGGATGAGTGTGAAAATGTGACTTAAAGTCAAAGCCACTGTAATGCTACCACTTCCTTGCATATTTCTATGGCTTTATATCTTTTTGAAAAAAAAAATCACCTAGGGATCTCAACCCTCTTTTTAGTTAATGCTAGGAATAAAGTATATCTGAATGCTAAAAACTGTGTATAAACTACTTGGAACTGTTATTTTAGACCAATCTTTACTTTTCAATAACTGCCACCCATAATTCTCCTGTACAAAACGGTTTATTTTCTATATATTTCAAGTCCTGAACATCTGATTATTTCTACTACTTACATTAATCACACTATTATCAACCTGATGAGATAAGCTTTTATCTTCAGGCTTGGCAGATTTTTGAATTATTACAATCACCCTGCTAAAAACATGGCCCATGCTAAAAAGTTCACAAAGTACTGCACTTCTCTAGCAAAGTGCTCTTCAAATCAGGCTGCACATATTTGCAAACAGGTCAGAATTTAGTGAGAAAACTCCCTGTTTTCAATTATAAAGCTGCTTCCTTCATCCATAGCAATAATTCAGTGTGATGGGCTCAGTCTGATTGATGGTGGAGTGGGAAATTGGCGATGGATACCCACATTTGGTGGAAGCTGCATTACTGGAGTGGCTCCCTCTTTTTTAAGATAAGAGTGAAAAACCACCAACAAAATGAAAAACAAAGCCTCTGCCTATTTTACTGATTTATACTGAACATTTTTATACACAATTTGGAAGCCATCTCTCAACTTTTAGAAACGAATAAAGCAAATTGAATGAATAGGTGCATGAAGAGTGTTTCAATGTCACTTGCACTCTGCATATTTTTAAAGCCTATTTTAAAACACGCTGGGTCCTAGTACCCATAATTTAAACAAGTTTATTCAGAAGAAGGCTTTTTGATGACATATTCAGAGCATAATATAAGCAAAAGCCCTACTTAATGTACATATTAGGCAAAATAATGCTGTGTATGTCCAAAATAAGTGTCTGAACTGTTTTTAGCATGACTTATTCATACACTCAGTACTGCTTTCATTTACTCCATGAAAACATCTATTCAAAATATTTGTTTCTCATCCCATCACCTCTCCACTGCTAAGTAAAATGAATAACACAATTATCATAAACATGCATTTAATTCATTTTGTCAGGCATAATGCAGCATGTGAAGGAAAAGGTTTTCCTCTCGTGACTGTAGGGAAAGAAAAGATATTCATAATTTCCTAATGGAAATCCTGCTCATAATAAGATCACAGTAAATGATTTTAAAATAGTTTAGTTTTGAATATTTCAGGTCTCTTTGGTAGGTCTAGCTTATCCTGAGAGTTTAAGCTTGGCTTCTTGTCTGTGCTGACATTTTCACTAAAACTGGATAGATTAATAGAAGACCAAAAATGTCACAGAATCCCCACACCTGACTATAATTCCCCAGTAATTATCCCACACTCCTTCTCCACACTGACAATATAAGTTATCCTGACAATAAAAGTTATTCTCTTTCATTTAATCAGACTTCTCTCCCTGGAAGGGCAGATGTTTCCCCATTAATATGGCAGAATGTCTTTGTTTCCTCACCAACTGTAGAGACAAATGATTAGTACAACAAACTCTGGCAGTCTGCCTCACTGTTACTTGGTGCAGACAAGTCAAACTGTTCTGTGGAGTATTTAAATATCTCAAAATTCAGAACAACCCCCTGAACCTATCACATCATCTACAGATAGGCTGACATTCAACTCAAAGTTTAGGCCGTGTTGTAAAAAATTGCAATAACGCTTCTGCTTTCCAGTTTGAGTGGTGGTGGAATAGCACCAGGAGAAAAGAAAAAAAAACCACAAACCAAAAAAAACACCAAAAAACCCAAAACAACAACAAAAAAAAGAGTCTAATTTGATTTACATATAAATTTGGAGTAGCTTGCTGGACTTTTGCAGCAATACATCTTGGTTTAATACAGTGCTAAAAGCCGAAGATGACCTCGATGCTGCTGACTAATGTAAAGATTCAAGGTGGCCTTACAAATGCAATATAGTAAAAATTAATAAATAAAAGAGACAGGATACTTTGCCTTGGCAAGGGGACCATTGCAAACCTGGCTCCACTGCTACTGATATGTTTTATAAATAGTCAGAATTCCCACATGAGGAGGAAACATCCAGAGCAAGACAGGATGTGAGCTTCCAGCAGATGTGAGGAAGATGTTCTGTGGGAGACACCACCAGAGTGCCTCAGGATGGAATGGAACGGAATTCAGAGTGGAATTCAGAATGGAATTCGGAGTGGAATTCAAAGTGGAATTCAGAGTGGAATTCAGAGTGGAATTCAGAACGGAATTCAGAGTGGAATTCAGAGTGGAATTCAGAATGGAATTCAAAGCGGAATTCAGAGTGGAATCCACCTCCTCTGCTGACACATCCTCCTGAGGTGTGCAGTGCAGGCTGTAACTACAGCAGAAAATTCACATCTCTGTGTGTACAAGCCATGCCAGCCACAAAAGGTAGATCAATTCTAGAACTCACTGAAGGTGAAAACCAGTCAATGGCAGGACATAAATACAATTACTTCTGCAAACTTGCTAAGCTCACACTTTAAACAGCCTTTTTGATACTCCCCAAGGCATCTTGGATTGCTTTCACAAAAAAAGAACTAATGGAGACTTGGATTGCAAAGAAAGCTCTAGAGATGTGATTTGCAATGTCTGTGATGAATGAGAAATTGTCACATTTTTCACACTGATGAATGGAATGAACTGTGAATGGCAGACAATTTTTTTTTTTTTTTTTTTTGCTAGAGAAAAAGATCTGAGTGAAATGAAGAATAAAGTAGAAGACAAAAATATAAATTTAAGGAAGAAGAGATACAGGAAAAATCACTGTGTTGCAGAAAAGGAGTTCACAACCATTGTGTATTCCAAACCAAAGGTGTTTGGGTTGGGTACAGATCAAGTGGTTAAAGAAAGCCTTAAAGTGAAAAATGTGACTGTTTATAGGACCTGGTTACTACTGGCTACTCCTCTCATTCAGAAATACCTTATAATATCAAAAAAGCAAGGGTGAAGATGATTGGTAACACTCTTTTTTTTTTGGGGTGGGGGGCTAAACTAGAAGGTATTTTGGGGAAAGAAAGCAACAGAGGGAAAGTTTTTGTAAATTATAGTTTTTTTCTCTAACTAAACCCCTAGAAGGCTGGAATCTGCTCAGTTCCCAGAGTCATTCAGCTCATTTTGCACAGGAAAATGTTTGAGTACACAGATTTATTTTTATTACTATGTTATCTGTATCATGTTTCTTAGATGTTAGTCTAATTGGATGAAAGTCTCTTACTTCCTTCCACTTCAATATCCAGGCCAAACTGATCAAAGTTATTTCCTCTTCACCCACTAAGAGAATTATTAAATATCCTGTGAAACATGACACTAATCCACTATCTGTTTGGAATAGTATAAATAGTAATTTAGCACCCAACTCATCCTAGAATACATATACATATATATATATACACATATATTATATTTTTATATATATATGTACACACAAAGAGAAATATTACTACCCTATACCCCAGAACAATCTGTTTTTTCTGCAATACAATAAATACAGGGGAATTTTTTAATATTTAGATGCTATTGATTAGTCCCAACTGAACTGAGTCTCTCCAGGATGATGGCATGCTATTCCCTTTAACAGAATGCATCAGTTCTTAGTACTAGTAATTTTTAAAAAGGACTATAGAGAAAAAAAGGACTAAAGAGAAAAAAAACCTTCATACCAGCAGAGGTTCATGTTTATGAAAATTTTCTTCTAAGGTAGACAGAAGGAGGGCACAATCCTTCAGAATTTCAGAGTGAGCTCTCCACATAAAATAGTTCTGTATTTCAGCAGTTTCTTCCTAAATGTCAGAACTGAGGTTGCCACTGGACAGTACACTATGCAGCCCATTGATGTTGCTTATAAACTCCATTTTTAAATATTTCTTTTGCTGAAACTGTCAAGATCACTTGCAATGCCCAAAGTTATTTTATTTACCTTCAGAACACTTGACCATTTGATATTATGCGTAAGACACCCCAACTCTTGTGAATCAATCAAACACACTGATGGAACCTTTACAAGACTGGAACTTCTGTTCTAAGGAGAAGAGGTGGTGAATTTGAACTTGCAATCTGAAGTTATAATAATATTCTATAGCTCCTCACCAAGTAAAAAAGATTTGAAAAACTGTATTTAATTTCCTGTTTTGATAAGATTACTACGGGTGTATTAAGCCAGGACTAACATAAGCAAGTAACAGGTTTGGGATAAATAAGTCATATTTTTCTAACACATTGAGTCCTTCTGCTTGTTACAACTTAAAAAACTCCAATATTACAGTCTCTTCTATGACTCCCCAACAAATAGTTTTTGTGGCTGATAATGAAGTGATGCCTGCTACAATTCAGTTGCAAAAAACCAGGGCAATACTTTCAGTGAAAGACTTTATGGTAAGCAGTGCTCAGAGAGAAAATACAACTCTCACTATGAGAACTTTTAAAACTGTACTCAGATTTAAAATGTTAAGTAAAACTGTGATAGAGACATTTCAGTTGAACTGGAATCATCACATCAACTGTTGCTACCACTGACAATTTGGTCATAATTATAACTTTTGGTGCATAAAGGCATTATGAATATTGCTTGTGCCACACATTCATATCTAATCATGACAGAGCAAAAAAACCTTTTGCCATTTATATTAAGATTTGGTCACTCCACCAAAATGGTGTCACTACCTATGACCAAGCCTCATAATCAGAGAGTCTTACTGGCATGAAATATTCCATTAAAAATACATACTGATAGGAAAAAAACCAAACTGTCTTGCTCTCAGACAACAAGATTTAGTATTATGGGTTGTTTTAATCAAACAATGAAATTAAACACTTTAAAACCAACTGGTAGACACATATTGCCTTAACTCTGCAGAAGAGCTTTACATGCAAAATTAATTAATGGGTCAATTCTTAAACTCTCTGTATCCTGTTATTTTCTGTTTTAAAATGTTACTAATTTACAATGACTTCCATGACATTAAATTTAGGTTAACACACTAATATATATTAACAAGATAATTATGTCAAAGGTTATCATCAACAGTTCATAATAAAAAGTTATGCTCAAAAATAAAACTTATTATTTATAGTTTAGGCTGCATAATAAAGTGTTAGCAACACAAAATGTTAATTAATTTCTAATTCTCTATTCTTTTATTTGGATTTCATGAAGGTTGATTGGACTTGATCCATCATTTTACGGAAAATTAATTATTTCAAATACATGCACCACTTTATGCAACCTGCCTGATTTGCATTGAGGAAAATTCAGCAGAAGTAATTGAGGCACAAGCAAATACTGGCACTGACTGAACTCAATTTTCATTCCAAATTTCTGCAAAATCCCAAGACACAACAATATCAGATGCAGGGGGAAAACAAACAAAAGCAATGTGTAAAGGGAACATGAAGAGAGAATATTACAAGAATCAGAGAACAAAGGCATTGCAGAACTATTTTAGAGCCATAGATGAACAGTGAGGGCTTCATTCAGGCAAGGTGGAATAAGATATCATATGGCATCCTGACAATTGATGTCTTCATTTAAATGTAAGAATTTACATTCTAATTAGAAAGAATTTACATCTTAATCAGAGGCAGCTGTATTATCTTGTTACTGTTTTTTTCAAAGGTAATGAACTAAAGTACCGCTGTGCTTTTTCAACCAGAAACTAAATAGACAGCATACAGTGTTATTTTATAGCCTACCTGCTGTAAGCTGTTATTAATATTTTCAGAGACTAAATTCCAACAAAATCTTTTAAAATAAAAATTGTACTTGACATTGCTGGAACAATATTATAAAGGCTTGTTTAAAATACTTAACCAAGACCCTTTCTAACTTATATTTTTAAGTGCATGTAGTCATAAAGGTATCATTAGTATGGCAGCAGAGAAGCACACTTTAGTTTTAGGCTTCAAGTAACAGAATATAATTTTGGAAGGGAAAAAGTATTTAGAAAATTTTTAATAAAAAACAGTTCCATGTGTATTTCTCCATGTTGTTCACAATATCCACAAGGAAAAATCAAATAAAAGATCATTTTTGTAGCTCTTGTCTAAATACACTTTCAGTTGAGGCCAAAATGAAGTGGTTTAGATGCTAATTCTAAAGGAGGAGTCCCACCAAAGGAATGTGGAGTTGCTTTTACAGTAATTTTCAGACTTACAAAATCATGCTTTAGTAGTTCAGCCTAGTTACAATTTTTTTTGGCTCTTGCACAATTTCAAGGGTTTTGATACCGACATATACAACTGCTGCTGGGAAACTTCAGGTGTGAGTGCAGAAGGAAGCAAAGACATTTTATTGCCTATGAAGAAATTATAGGTCTGGGAATCTCCTGGTTTAGTGACCAGGTCTGCAGAAACTAACTCTGCAAAAACTTTGTTTCACCATCATTTGTCTCTCCACATTTGTTAGATCTCTCTCTCAGCTCTCAAAAAACCTCAAAAACCCAAATGGGAAATGTTTTGTAGGGATAGACTTTGGTTTGTAAATCCAAATGGAGATCAATTAGCCAGGCTTTGCTTTGCAGCAGCGATTAGAAAATACACATTGAACTCTTAAATCCAATTAATGCCATATTCTACTGAAACATCAGCCCAAGGAACTCAGAACATAAAATACAAAACATTTATTTATATTACAGATACTTGGGGGGAAAGGACAAGCAAAATGAATCCCCCATGAAGACTGGGAGAGAGATTTCATGTGAGTTTTTTAGATCCACAAAAACCTTAGGAAGTTTAGTTCCTCACCCCTGAATGTTCATGCCACCTACCTTAAATTTATTGATAAATATTTGTGGATTTTGGCAGTGATATCATTTAAGAAGAGGTGAAAAGGGATAAAAAACACACAGCAAGAATGTGAAAAGCAGCTGAATGAAGTAGATATTAGTGAATAAGTGGAAGCAACTGAGAGAAATGGCTTCAATATATTATTAGAGGTGTTTTGTTTTACTTATTCCATTGTTTCACATCGTGAGATGCATTTGATATTTTCCCACTCTCTAAGTATATATCCACTTGATAATTAAGCTACCACTTTTGAAGTTTATCCAACAAGTTTTCAATTTATTCCACTTGATAAATTGTGGGGTTTTGTCCTACATCTGCTTCTTCCTGTTCTGTTTACACTCTTCTAAAAAAATTTGCTTTGCTTCTGAATATATTTAAGTGTTCTTTTAGTTCACATGAATGTTTGAAACTCATCTTGACACACTATTGAGAACACTTAAATTTGCTGTAGCTGTACTTTAATTCCTCTCTCCGTTGTTTGTTATCACAATAAAAGAGTGTTTGACAGAAAAGAATATGTTTGAATTTACATTTGCTGCTGATGTCTTCCTAATAACCACATTGTTAAGATCCCACTTACTGTTTAATTACTTAACATCCTTTCAAGAAAATGTCATGGTCCAAAGGGTGATTTTTCTAATAATTAGTGCATCTAATATCCAGGCTGTGTCTAAAAGAATTCTGTATCAAACAGTTTGAAGTAAAAATCAAACACAAATTTCTTGTCCTCATACTAGGATAAACATTTTTGAAACATGAGACATATTAAAAAAGTAAAAAAAAAACAAACCAACAAGACAAAACCAAGTGGCCACTTAAAATTTTTAAAATGCCAATTTTCAAAGCAGTCCCACTTAGATTCTTCTATTAGGACATGGAAAAAGAGTAACATATTCTTTGGATGAGCAAATCATCCCTCTTTTCTTGGATTTGCTCATCCATCATTCTTTGGATGAGCACTCATCACATTCCCTCTTTCCTGTGAGAAGGAAAGCAGTTTGTGAAAACCTCTGGAATGAACTCTCTGAAAAGGGGAAATATTCCAGTCCTGCACATGGAAGAGCAATGGAATCTCAATGAAATAGCACAGACTGCCCCCAGTCCTGGCTGAGCTCTCCTAAAAGCCACATTTATGTCAACAACAGGGCTGCTGCCTTCTGCATCATCCCTTCATCTCTCCTTTGGTTGATGCAAGTAGGATCAGGATCAGCTGATTCATTCCTGCTACACCAATTAATTTAATATCTCTCAGGCTTTCCAAAGAACAATTGGCTTTGTCCTCCCTCCTCTCAGTTCAGCCTGAGGTCTGTGGGCTTTATTTGGTTCAGAATCTCACTGTGGATCTGAGCTACTGCCTGCATCATTGGCAGGTTTATCTCTGAAGAGAGCTCTGTTAAAAGTCAAAGTTTTGTGACTCTCCCACGGTACAAGGACACAGAGCAGCAGGACAGCTTCACCATGAGGAAGGTGAGATGCACTTGTCCCAACATCCTGCTCAACACAGGAGCTGCACTCCTCCAAGGGAATCAGGAGTGTTTGAAGACTGTCACTCCCAGCCTGGTGCGTCAGAAGGCTGAGGACTCAAACCTGAGCCAAGAAACATCCATCCTAACTACTGCTATGGGTTTAGCTCTTTAGGACAGCTCATCCTCATCCTCCTAAGTGTGAGTGTCCAGCTCTTACTGGATTTAGTCATTTAGGAGAGAACATCCTGGAGCTAATCAGGAAACAACCATCCTAGGTACTACTATGGGTTTAGCTCTTTAGGAGAGCTCATCCTCATCCTCATGAGTGTCCAGCTCATACTGGATTTAGTTATTTAGGAGAGAACATCCTGGAGCCAGCTGAAATGCTGGCTACAGGATCAGGAGCTGAGGGTTAAACTGATGCGCAAAAATTCTGCTCCCTGGCTGCACTTCTGCATGGTAAATGTGGCACATGCAGCTGGGTGTGACCATGCTGCACCTTCCCTTCATGTACCAGTACAGACAGAAATCATCCTTTATCTGCAATCTTCCCTAAATTACATTCAAATGCCCAAGACCAAGCATGCTGGATGCAGAGACACCAAAATATCACTGAATTCCTACAGAATTAGCAACAAGAATAGATGTAACTTACAGAAAGGTACTCATGTCATTGGAATTTTAAAATTTCCTAAACATCACTGAGCTGTTTCTTCCTCCACTAAATGAACTGTTAGAATGATTTTTGATGTCACTGCTGAATCAGCCAAAAAAAAGATGTGAATCACAACCAGGTCATGGACCCAAACAAGAATAACACTTTGGAATGATTATATTTTTAAAATTGATTTATATGTTCGGAATTAGGAAAGAAAAACTTTGATTAAAAAGTTTTTTAAAACAAACATAACCGAAAAAAAAGCTTTTTAAAAATCATTAAATGACTCCCTATTAAAATGCTTATTTAAGCTCTCCTCTGCCACTTACTATTGTCAAAATATATGGCAGTAGTTAAGACAAGACTAGACTTAACTATTGGCTCTCATAATAAAACATGAAGATAAAAATGAGGCTTGGTGTAATTTATACGAGAGAAAATGATGTACTAAAAGCAAGACACTAAATCAATTTTAAACACCAAACACAATTTATGTCTGACTTTAAAACTCATCCTCCAAACATTAATCTAGACAAAGGCCAGAAACTGAATGAGGCTTAATTTGTGAAACTGATACCTTTCATCATAACCTTTAGCTGAAAAGGTCATTAGATATATTATATCTAAGTGAGCAGCTTATCCCTGCTTCATTACTGATAATTAAGGCAAGTAATATTTTCTTGACAGTAATGTGTCCAGTAAGAGATATTGTCTAGTTTGCATAAACCAGACATTAATTACCAGAGTAGTATCAGAGATAAAAAAAATTAAGTACCTGTGTAACATAATTTCATTATTTTTTCTTCATTTCCTTAAAGAATTAGCAGGCTCAGAAACATAATGAGCATATTAAGAAATCCATTTTCAAGCATTTATTAAAATCCTTATTAGACATTACACAAATATATTTTTGCACTTACATAAACAGAAATGAAGGCATCTAGAAATAAACACATTATTTAGATATTTTGTCATCTTGCTTTACAGGGCAACATTCAATGGTGAAGTGCAGTTATCAAATAACAGGTTCACATTTGGGCTTAATTTCAAATGTTAAGGCTTTCATATAGATGCAATCACAAATGATGCCAAGCCTTCTGATCTCCAACTCTGACACATGCAGAGGCTGGTTCACCTCATTTGCATAAATGGCATTTTTGCTGCCATACAGAGCAGCACATGGATCAAATATCCATGTGAGGATGACAACGCTGTCCCTTGGATCATTATCCTGTAAACACTTTTCATTTCTCACTAGAAACTACTCTTAGTGTTTTTAAAAGCTGAAGTGCACAGTGTTTAACAGATAGAAGCATGAGAGATGAATTTTTGGTTTTCCCAGCTTTTACAGAGACGGGGCAGCTGAGAGGCGTTTAAAATATTTTATTCCATTATCAGTCTTGATGAAGGGTGAGACAAGAGATGTAAAACTCAACACCATTCCATCAGAAGCCACCCTATTTCCTGGTTACAGCACCCTGTAAATGTTTTTCAGCCTATCAGCTTTTGCTACACCATGCTGCTGTTACTTCTAACACCAATCCCCTATGTTTTTATCCCTACATTTTCACCACCTATATTTTTACGTGGTCCTGCTACAATGCATCTTTCACAGTTCCAATTCTCCAAATTATCTGGTCTTTTTGCAAGGCCATATTCTGGAACTTGTTGAAGCTTGTTTCAGGTTCAGTCTCTCTCTCAGCAATGTCCTCTCTGCTCCATGGCCTCATATTTATTTATATTATATTTATTTGTGCGCATTATTCTGAACCAGATAAAGCTTTAAGTTTGCTGACAATGTGTTATCACCACCATCATTTGTCAGACACAGACCTTAAATACTGGAAAGTTAATTGGAAGATCTGTTTTGTGATAACCACCTAATGAGAAACCAGCATGAAAGCTAAATTAAGGCAAAATAGGTGAGTGTCTGGAAAAGACAAAGAAATCTTTCAGTAGTGACTGAAACTATTAAAATTCTGGTTGAGTCTATTTGTGTTATGCAAAGTGACCATTTTGCATCAGCAATTTCAACACAAAATCATTGTTTGAGTTAAAGGAAATGTAAGGAAAAGTGAGGGTAAGACAATGCCCATGCCTGTACGTGCTGTCCCCCTTACCCAAGAGGCATGATCATCTGCAGCTGTAATCAATGTTTTTTCCTCCTTTCCCAGGGCAAAGTCCAAAAAATAGTGGTGAGATAAAGCTGTGTGAAGTGCCTGGACACCTGTGAGAGGACATGGAGCTGCAGCTGTGTTTGTGTGAGACCACTTGCCATAACAGCCAGAGCATCATGAGAGCACAGAAAACCTAAATCTCAGCACATTGAAAACCTAAATCTCAGTACAGAAAACCTAAATCTCAGCACATTGGCTTTCTCACCACTCAGCCTCTCACATGGTCCAGATTCTGGGCACAGCCTCGTTTTTCCAAATTGATTTTATTTCAAGAGGAAATTCACTTAACCTGGAAAACATTGTCACTTCAAGCCCAGATAAAGCTATTGATGCTCTCCCTGAAAACTGGCTGCATTCATCTGTGCAATCCTGCCAGACTTGCTTGTGACAGCAGTACCCAAAATCACATTTCCCATGGCAGATGGCCAGGATATTTCTGCCTTTTCTTTTGGGTCAATACCTAGCCATGGCCTGGCTACCTGTGAGGCCGGAACCACCATGGGAAGTGACCAGGTCACAGCAGGAGCTGAAACCAAGCCCACACTGCCATTTGCTCTCAACTTCAACATCCCAAGGACCAGAAATCAAAGCAGAAGTCACCCCCAATGTTAATGTGCTATTTTGACATCTCCTTTGATGGAAAATGCCCTCCTTCTTGCCAGTTTCTTGGGTAGAACAAGCGATGGCAATCACTGGCACCTGACAGATGTAACAGCCGAGGTTATTTTTACTCTAAATATCCTGAATTCAGCTCTGAAGAAGTTGCTGATTAGCCTACAGACTCTTTCTAAATTAGAACTATTATTCTTTGACATCAGAACAGTACTGCTGAGTCAGTGACATGTAAAACATTGCTCATTGGTGTCAGTATTTGTAGGATTATGGCATATGATACTGCAGATGGCTATTTATTTATAAAGTGTAGCACTCTTTCAGTCATGAATTATTCATTTGTGGCATAATATTGACAAAAATCTCTTGCATGTATATCCTGAAACATTTGCTGTTTTCAGTGCTATTACAAATAATGACTTCACCCATCTGGTTTTACTCCGTATTTTGGTTAAAAAATGATCTGAGTGAAAACATAAAACAATCTTTTTTAGCCCATTCAGAGAATCAGTACACTTTAATGGGTAACCACATTAAAAATTATTAATATCTGCTATAAACCAGCAAATGAATTGTTTTCTTAACTGTTGTTTCCCATTTTGCAATAGAGAAGTTTTCACAGAGTGAATTTCTAATCTTTGAATTTACAAGTTCTGGCTGTCATTTGATTGTGGGATCTGTATTTTCCTTTTTGACAGAAAAGTGAAACTGAGGTCCAAATTACTAAACTGAAATAAATCATTCCCTTTATAAACAAAGCTACTTAAATCTTTTCAAAAGATTAGATTTCAGAAAATTCAGAAAGAATTCTGGATGTAAGATTCAGAAAAATTACAAAAAAATACAAAATCTAGCTTTTCTGTCCCACTGAATATACACTGAATATACAACATACAGTGAAATGCATTTTTGTATGAATTTCACTGTAAACATTGATTAACCTCTCTTAAGTAAATGATATCACAGTCATTGAGATAGCAATGCAAACATAAGTAATTTTCATTTAAATATCAAGTTCACAAGAAACTTCTGATTGTAAACTGACTCTGGAACAAAGTTCTGAATCTGGTCTGCTTAATGGAATTAATAAATTTATACATTATATTATACATTTATATATATTATACATCACAAATGTATACAGATTGCTCATTTTTTACTGATAATGTGCTCAATGTGATAATTTCCTATTATTCCAGCAGACAGTGGAACTTGTTATTTTTAGTAATATTTAATTGTTCCTACTTCCCCTTGATTGTTGTTCAATTTGGCAGTTACTTATTTTTCTAAAATTTAAGTACAACTTAAAAGTTGTACTCTAAGTTGTACTTAAAAGTTGTACTTTTAACTTAAAAATAAGTACACTTATTTTTCTAAAATTGTCAGAACAGACATAATGGAATATTTATTCAAATAAGAGATGTAATGCTGGAAACTTTGAGAACCTCTCTGTAGACCAAAG
The DNA here is from genome assembly GCF_901933205.1 of Camarhynchus parvulus. Taxonomy (NCBI): domain Eukaryota; kingdom Metazoa; phylum Chordata; class Aves; order Passeriformes; family Thraupidae; genus Camarhynchus; species Camarhynchus parvulus. Next base: position 1,864,043 of record NC_044575.1, on the reverse strand, counting down.
GTGTAAACTTAAGCTGACAACTCTTCCTAATAAGTCTTTGCTTTTCACAGCTTGCCTCAGTTTAAGAGGCAAAAATTAGCAGTTACTGCTTAAAATACGACCACTACATCTTCAGCCTCTCCAATCTGAACTCAGAAAGGTCAAAATCCAAACTTCATTTATTAACAAGCTGGGGAAACAGCCACTGCCCAAATCCAGCCACTGTTGGCAGTTACAAAACTAATTTTTCAGCTGCGTAATTATTTCAGTGTTAATGTGACTAGAAAACAAATTGAATATTCTGGATGACTGTACAAAGGATGACAAGAGATGGAACCAGATTTTGTTTTTAAAGGTATTCTAAGGAGGGCACATCATTTTTCTCCATTGTTCAGTTAAAACATCAGGCTGAAATGTGTTTTGAGCACTCGGAGCGAAGTACAGACTCCTTGAGGGTGCTCAGAGTGGGTTTGCTCCAAGAGCACGAGGATGAGTGTGCTCTCCTCGTGTCCCACACCTTCCCCTGTGACAGACAGGGAGCAGGGCTGCAAACCCCACGGCTTCCCGGCACGTTTTGGCCGTGCACCTGAAAACCACATTTTTATGTTAAGGTTTTGACAAATGGAAAAATCATGTTTAAAATTCTGACATCTAAACCTGCAATTTCATGCTCCATCTATACAACATCCCCTTTAGATGTAAATACAAGTGGAAGTAAACACCATTTAAAATTATTCCGCTTAAGTTCAGTACTATGCATTTTCTCATATTAATTACCTAGAGAAAAAAATAAAACAGAAAAAAAAATTGCAGTAGCTCTTTAAAAATACAACTTTGGACCTACATTCCATATTCACAGCATTCATTACACACTTTGTCATCTTATCACGTATTTCTTCTTCTCAGGCCCACAAAATTTTTGCAAATAGCAATATCATATGGGCATGAGGAAAATAGTGTTAGTTGGACCTCTGTAGCCTGTTATTAAAATGTAAAATTTGAAGTTAAGTTGTGTGAGAAATTTATACAGGAAATAATTCATGGTGTTCACAAAGCCTTGCTTTATCAGCTTGTGTACATCTATACTAAGTCAGATAACCAAAATTTATTTGATTTATCTGTTGTTTTATCTTGATTTATCTTTGGTTTATCTTTTTGATATTTGATTTATCTTTTGTTTTATCTCGATTTATCTTTGGTTTAACTTTTTGATATTTATCTTTTGTTTATTCATTTATTTCGTCAGCTGTACTTGCTAGCATAGCCAAAACCAGTTTTTGGTTTTTTGGAGCAGTGTTTCAGAAACTGTTAAAAATGCTGAAATATAGTAAAAATTTTATATTCCACAGGAATAATTTTGCTTTTTGTTTGACACAAAGTCATTTTTGAACACTGCACCAAGGAAATTAGTTTCATAGGTCAGTCTTCTTGTTAGGATGTGTCCCAGTTTGGTATTGGTCACTGTTGTAAATTGAGAAGTTTAACTGCTGTTACTTTCGCTGTTTGCTTCCTACACTACAGATAAAAAAGTTAGGGAAAGAACTGGCACAGAATTCAATATGGAAGTTTCTTGTTCACCTGATGTGTAATTGAAAAATAGCAATTTTTATGAATGCAGTCTCCAAACTCAACAGCTTTAGTATGAGCATCAACGCCTAAGCTTCTTTTTTTTTTTTTGGAAAAGGTTAAAAAAGCCCACTTGTTCAATGCAACACCATGGCTACCACATAAGCTTCGCCAACTTCTTTTCTCCAACATTTGTGAGGCTGTGCAATAGCCCTCCTGTGGAACAGCTGCACTGACACAATGGGTTGCAGACGTTTTTACTGTCCTAATAATCCACATATTAAAGAGTCCCTAAGTACTCATTGATGCGACAGACCATAACAACTCCCTGGGAGCTGCTGCAGTTTATCAGGTCAGTGATCTGCATGCTGAGGATTCCCCAGGTGCTCATTGACAGGTAGCATCTCATAGACACTTGTACTAAAATAATAATTGCTCCAAAGGAACTGTTAAATCCCAGTCGCAAGCACAAATTAATTTAAAACCACTGAGACAGCACTCTGTTTTTTCTACAGATCTGACAGACCTGGACAAATTTACTAGACAAACCAAGACATCTGAGCAAGAACAAGCATCCTCACATGGTATAGCTGTTTGCATTGTCTTAAAAATGCCACCCACCTTGTCCTCAAAGAATTACAATCACTGCCCTTCTGCTTGGCAAGGGTGACCTAAAAACTGTCCTTGCCATTGTTAGAAAAAAGTGAATTAAAAACCTATTAGAGAGTTAATAATCTTAATTGAAGATCTAATTTGTTGTTGCCCATGTCCTCACTTTCTTTGTGTAGTGTTTTCTTCTGTCCTCAATTCTTTACTACAAATCACTGAACCCCTTATTTTTTCCTTTCTCTTTTCTTCCATATCCCACCAAGTGTTTAGCCTTGTCAGGCCAGATTCCTATAATTTCTTATTCTATTGCTACCTCTCACTAAATTTATGGCCTGCAGATTAGAGGAAAAACTAGCGCAGCCTAGAAACCTTTTCACCCCAAAGAACCTGTAGTGATTTCCCTGCAGCTCCCACCCACGGCATCACAAACGACAAATGAGTCACACTCCAGTCAACTTCCTGCCCTCTTCTGACTTTCAGACAAAGCTGAGCATGAAGGTGTTCTGTAAGAGCCTGAATGAGGGATGTGGGGCTCGAGGGGCTCTCCAAAATGCAGTTTATTGTATCCAAGAGGTTACAGCAGCCCAGGGTGGTGGGTGACAGAGCTGTGCCCACAGCTGTCAGCTCCAGCTGCAGGCAGGCCTGGAGACCCTTTGGTTTTGGTTACAAAGCGTTATAGACTTTTCTTTAGGTTACAATGCATTATAGACTTTTCTTTAGGTCACATTGCATTATAGACTTTTCTTTTGGTTACAATGTGTTATAGACTTTTCTTCGCTGGGCATCTTAATACAGCAGAACCAATCTGTACCTTAACTTTTATCTCTAGCCTATCATAACTACTGTAATTACCATACTCATGTTACTGTTCTCCAGTCACTAACAGTCAGTACATTACAATTTAAGCTAGAAGTTGTTTTTCAGTTTTCTTGCAGTGGAAAATTCCGAGACCTTTTTTCTACTTGCAAAATTTGCTGACTTGTTTGCCTGTGCTACCTTCTTGCTTGGTAAAAACATTTTCTTGTTTGGGGTGGGTTTATCCTTTGCTCTAAGCCCTAAAAACCCCTTCTAACTAACACACCCTTTGCCTCCTTGGTTATCCAGTAAGACTGGCTCAGCAATTCTTTTCTTCTATATCAAAACTTGCTTCCATCTCTATTCCTTCATCAGACTCTACATTTAAAAACCTTTCTGCTAAGCACACATACCTGTGAGACTTTCTTGTCAAACTTTCATCCTTCCCAACAGTGTTCATGCCTACAGTCAGAACACAGCTCCTCTAAAGGCTGGTCCACAGTGTTGAGCTAGAATGCCTTGGAATTCATGCTCAAGATGAACTTCAGCCTGATAATGCAACCCTCTGCCATTTGGTACAGGTGGCTGTATGGAATTTTGCTGCAGCTGTGTGGAATTCTGGCGCAGCTGTAAGGAATTTTGGTGCAGCTGTATGGAATTCTGATGGGGCTGTAAGGAATTTTGGCACAGCTGTATGGAATTCTGGTGTGGCTGTATGGAATTCTGGTGCGGCTGTATGGAATTCTTCAGGGCTCAGTCTGACATTCCTGCTACCTCTTACATCATTTGCTCCACAGGGCTCTGAAAATCCTACACTTCAAGTGTTATTTATAGCCCAATCAAGACACAAATCAACTGCACTGCTTGTTTGTGTCACTTGCTTCTTATGAGTCATTTGTGTTATGGCTACCAGGACTCATAGATCCAGCTGACACTGGCTGTTGTGGGCTTGGGAAAACATGCTTCATGAGAACTGTAATTCCAAATCAGAGGAGACCTCAATCAAATTTCCATTAACAGTCAGGGTAGATGCAGTGTTCTTGCACAGAACTCAACAGCTCAAAGCTCATAATCAAAACAAGGAACCACAACAAGAAGTGGAAGCATCAAAAAATCCCTGAACAGATCCATGGCTTGCATAATACTGCCTATGATAATGGATACAAAGAGATTCAAGAGATTAAAGAGATAATATGATAGCTCATAGCAATGTAACACTGGCACTTAGACACTGCCAACCCAGATTGTGACAGGTCACTTCTCAAAACCTAAATAGCACCACAGAAATGAAGAAGAAAGCAATACTTCTTCCCATAGAACACTCCCAATAGGTAACCTTTCTTCTTGGTCTATATATCTTGTTTCCATTGCCAAGACCTGAATTGTTTCTCTCCAGCCTTTTTCTTTAAAAGAAAATAAATCCAGACATACTCTAAACATTACTGCAAAGATTATTTTTCTAGTCCAGTGCTTTGGTTAGGAACACCAATGTCATTCTAGCCCTCCATTATCCCATTTTTTACTGCTGAAGCAAACACACACCACATATCATAATTTTCAAGGTCCTTGCAATTTAACATCACTTTAAATATCTTAAACAGCAGCATACCCATCCCATATCTGTGAAATCTGTCTTTTGTTTTCTCTTCTTAAGTTTGGGATGCTTTGCATACAAAAATTCCCAAAATGTCTCATTACACTCTTTCAAAAATTCCTCAAAAATTCTTCTATCTTAGAACATACATGCCAAACAAATCTAAGACTTGGGCTAGGTTGATGAAATCCTAACACAGCAACTCACTGACTTTTTTCTGCTTAAGAAGATAAGGACTGGCACTGTTAGCTTGAAAAGCTCTCCCAGCCTCATCCTAGTGAAACTGTAAATGATTTTTCTTGATGGAGCCAAAGGATTGGAGATAGGTGCAGGGTGTGTGTCTGTGTAGCTCTCTCCACAGCAAGATCCCTCTTTAAAAATGAGGCCAGAGATGCCAGAATCATCATTCTGGACATGAAGGAACCATAAATTCAAAGTGGGCCAACATCTTTGTGTTGTGGACAGAGAGACTCCTACAGGAAGAATGCTTGTCTCTTGGGTGCTTCCTGCTCCCCCTGGCAGCGGGTTTGTGTTCTTTTGAAGCAATTTTGTGGAATCAGGGTGCCTAAAGGACATGGGCTCTGTGTATCAGCAGAAAGACAAAATGAACTAGGCAAGTAATGGTGACAGTGTCCATAAGCCATCTGTCTTACACAATCTCCAGCAAGATTTGATGGTATTAAGTAGACCAATCTCCAAAATAAGCAGCGCAAGACTGAGGGTGAACAATCCAGAAATAAGAAATTGCTCACAGACTTGTGCTGAAGGGAGGAAAAGCAGCGTGATGAAACACCTGAAGCAGCAGTAGTATCAATAAAAGTGGTTGGATTTATATGTTTTTTCTGTGCTGTGTGATTGAAGCCAGTTCTCTGAATATTCATGAGGAACAGGTTTCAGTCTGTGCAAAAGCTTTTTTTGTGTTTTTGTCTTCGTGGGCTCTGTGAAGAATCAAAGACATCTAAGTATAAGCCTAGAATTTTTAATGTCGTGTGGAACTTTCACCAACTGCGTAGCTGAATGAAACAATTCATCAAACAGTAGTTTTCCAACCAGAGATTGCATTTCTTTCAGCAAATCAACACTATTAAGTCACAAGGCCTCTCTGTTGCCAAGGAATTCAGAAAACAGTCCGTGGCAGTGCCCACAGCATTTGAAGCAGCCTGATTTGAAGTTCTGCTTGTCAGCTGAACTTCCATCCCAGAGGACAGAGAATCCTCCTTTGAATCTCTAGGACACAAGGCTGACTATCAGGCTTCCTTTTGTCAATGAGCTCATATTAACAGCCAGCCAAGAGTTTGGTTGCTAATCAAGTGCAGCAGTAAAGAAGCTCAGGCACTAATCCAGCTGCTGAAGGCATTCCAATACTTGGTGTCTTTGCCTGAATCACAGAATCATTGCCTGGACATGATCTAGTCCAGTCTCCAAGAAGAATAAGATCCTCCCAACGTGGTTTTTAAAAGAAAGATGAGGAAGGTGGGAAGGGAAGAGGAATGCAGGATGGATGGGAACGTCAGGCAAAGAGCAGTGATCACAGCTCAAAGATAAACAGCATTAATAATATAAACAAATACATATGCCAACTGCTGCCCACGTGGCCTGATTCAGCACTTTGCATTTAGTTATATTTACTCCATTTTTACAGAGCTTGAAACTGTATGGAAAGTACATCCCAACATTAAAACTTTTAGTAAGAATGTTGCTAATTCAGTATTTTCCAGTAGCTCCCTTGATGAACACATAATGTCTTCAGTCAATTGAAAATCTGAATTGACACCTTCCAAACATCTGCTGTATCCCAGGAATTGCATTTATGTGTGATCTATGAAGTGTTTTTCAAAGGATGTGTAAAGCTTTATCAATGCAATAGAGAGCATAGCACATTCTCTTTTACAAAAATTACTATTTTTTGAAGTAGAATCTTAAAAGTCTCTTCTAGTTTCAGTCTCTGAAAGCACTAATCTAATTTCAAGAGGATTTAAAAGTGATGCTTCTTTAATACAAAAGCATTCTTAATGATCTCTTATTACTTCTAGAATAACAAAGGGGTTATTAACCACCACACTAGATATGGGAATTGATGAGGAAAGCTACCTAGAATTACAGATCAGATTTACAAATAACTGCATTTTCACCTTAAAATGTAATATTCAATGACATTGCACATAAGTACATTTAGAGATCCTAAGACATAACGAATAAAATTAAGTGTACAATCAGATTGACAAAATTATTTAAATATATATGGTTAGTATTTTTAAAGGATTGTTGGTTATCTTGAAAATTAAATGATGTTTTTCGTTTAGTTTTAGCTGCTGATGGATTTGCAGACCCCTACAATTCAAACCCCTCTCCCTCAGTTCCTTTGGCAGTGCAGTGGTAACAGGATGGAACTCCTCTGCCACCTCCAAACCCCTCTAATATTGTTTTATGGACAATAAAACCACTGCAGGTATTTAATATGCAACAGAAGAGGCTTGAGTAAGGCCTCATTTTTTGACAACTGCTCATTCTGATGTGGACAAGAACATTTATCCATGAGGAAGGTCATGGCATCAAGCGCTGGCTGAACGCTTTTAATGTCGCACAGGAAAGAACACACAAGAAAATCTCAAATCCAGACAAAGAATTTAAGAAGTCATGGTTAATACCAAAGGGAACATAAAAAAAAAGTTCTGGAGCCATCCACAAAGCAAACAGCTTCCCCCAAGGAGTGGAAGATGTCAAGGCAATAGGACATGAACGGCTGTGGGTGGGTGGGTGGGTGGGTGCTCTGCTTGGGCTGCCAGCTCTGAGATGGTGACACTGCTTTCTGTCCCCAAGACAGCAGCTTTGGAGTGACCAGCACCTACTCAGGACACTCTACTGGGCCACAGAAGCACACTCAAAGCAAAAAGAATCAGAATGAAGTCAATCAAAATAAACAAATTAACAAATATGGAGAGCAGGACATAAATTATGGGTAGATTTAGTGCACTGCTGCTGTAACAGGTGAGCTGATCATGGCTACGTGGCTGTTCCCTGCCTTCAGAGCAGCTGGTTACTACAATTAATGATTTATATATTCAAAAGGGTGCTGATTCCTCTGGACTTGTTGGCTGGAAATGCTGTAGAAAGCATGATATCCATATAATTTAGCTTCCTCCCCAAAACTAAAATAGATACGAGCACAACATTCAGCTGTCAAGCATTTCAAAAAGATTACTAATTCAGTTTGAACTTAATCTGCTGAATGAAAGTACTTCAATAAATGCATTTCAGTTCTAAGCAGAAAAGTAGGAGTTGTGTGAGAGAGAAAAGTTGTGTGCCACTGCCACTCCCCTTTTCAGCAACAGGAATGGGCTGTACTTATTTGAAAGGACAATTTGACTGGGGATCTTTGTGCTGCTGTTAAAATACAAAAAATACCAGCAAAAACATGCTGTTACACAAACCAGCGAGGAATCAAAACATATCCCAGAGTGCAACTCATCAGTGTTTTCTAACTGCACTATCACAGAATCATAGACTATCTTGAGTTGGAATGTGGAATTATAGAATATCTCGAGTTTGGAATCCAAACAGTGTATCTTTTAACTCAATACATGGAAACTATAGAAGAAACCTACAAAGAAATTATCTGTCTAGAAATAGAACTTTATTACTCTAACTATTCAGAAGGGTTGCATTTGAAAAATTAATTATATCTGATGAAGTACTAGTGATACACCTCACTAATGAAAAGCAGCACTCTTGACATAGGCTGCTACTTAAAATATTATGATAGAAGTGAACTCCTACAAAAAGGACAATATTTAGCAAAAAGGAATCCTAGAAAGCTTTTTACTCTGAAGATAATTTGGGTAATCTTACCCAGAAATAAAAGGTCTGTTTTATCAGATCATATTTGTACAGTCAGGCTTTTAAACCAGTAACTATGCAGAATATGAATATATTTAGGGTTTGGAAAAAAAAGTAAAAGGTTTCTTTTGCTTTTTCATTCTTTCTCAGGTTCTGTGTTATCCAAATGCTCCGGGCAGTTGTAAGTTTTGGTAATGGTCAACAGAGTAACAGGTTCTTTGCCTCAACTACTGGAACTAGCTTAGAACTTCCTAACATCTGGCTAGATAAACTTTTCTGGAGCTTAGGCTGTTATTCTAGACAAGCTTTAATACACAGACACTTGTTCTATTTGTCTTTACTTTTCTACTTCTTACATAATTTTTCTGCTAACCAATCTTATGACCACTGCTTAGTTCCAATCACAGTTCTGCTGTCTCTGAGGCCTGCCTTTTGCAGCTTTCCCAAACCCCTCTGACTTTATAGATTCCCACAAATCCCTCTTGAACTTCTACCTATACATCCAATATTAGCCTGCTTAATCTCAAAGGAAGAGCTCTGATAAAAAAGATCCCAAAATGCTTCACAAACCCAAAATGCTTTAGGTTAGGAGAAAGCAGCATCCAATATTGGCCTGGTTAATCTCAAAGGAAGAACAAAGATCCCAAAAACGCTTCACAAACCCAAAAAGCTTTAGGTTAGGAGAAAGCAGCACCCAATATTGGCCTGGTTAATCTCAAAGGAAGAGCTCTGATAAAAAAGATCCCAAAAGCTTCACAAACCCAAAAAGCTTTAGGTTAGGAGAAAGCAGCACCCAATATTGGCCTGGTTAATCTCAAAGGAAGAGCTCTGAAGAAACAAAGATCCTAAAAACGCTTCACAAACCCAAGCTTTAGGTAGAGAAGCAGCACCCAATATTGTATCTCAGGAAGAGCTCTGATAAAAAAGATCCCAAAAATGCTTCACAAACCCAAAATGCTTTAGGTTAGGAGAAAGCAGTGGCCGCGCGCCCACGAACGAGGAAATCTAGGGGGAAAAAAAATAAAAAATCTCTGCCTATACATGCTCTGAAAAAAAAAAAAAAAGGTCTCCTGACACAAATAAAAGGATCCTCCCCAACATATGGAGGAGCTGCTCTGCCCTTGCGGCGATGGTCTGTAGCTATGTTCACCTCGGGCACGCCAAGGAGAGGTGAGTTGTCAAATGCAATTTCCATCAGGGGCTGCCTTGGTTGAGGCACAGGAGCTGGATGCAAAGATGATAGATAGTTTATCCCAGCCCCAAACTGCCGCCTGGGAAATCTTGCACGCAAACCAAGAGGAGCTCAGGCGTTATTAGTGTCAAGGAGGTGCACACGGGCAAAATTTGGTTGGCAGCCAGGCAGGATGAATCAAGGCGAAAAAGTGACCAATTGCATGTTCAAAATGGAAATGGATAGGCATGTTGGAGTTTGGGAGGGTTTTAAACACTAGGAAAAAAAGTCATGCATTATTAATTATTCAGGAATAAATATTTTAAAAGTCTGGCTCTGTGGAGAAATACAATTTTTAAGTCAATGTAAATTACATGTATAGTGTCCTAATTTTTAGGCTTCTTTATCCCAGAAGCTTCACTATGACAGTTCAGAGGACTTCTTATTATATAACTTTAAAATACTCCCGTTCAGAGCATTGCAGATTAAAAAATTATCTACAAAATAAACATTTTAAAAACAAATAAACAGTGTATTAGGTTTTTTTATGTATTTGTAAACACAGCAACCACTTGTGCCCCTCACAATGCTCATATTTATCACCTTCACCTTTTCAAAGTTACCTAAATATTTAATGAACTAAACAGCAGAATCCACCTGTGTGAGCAATCACAATCCTTGGTTCTCTAAATAAATAGCAAAAAATTGCTAAAAGAGAATGTCCTCAAGTTTCATTGCCTGAAGTGATACGCTCTGACAAATCTAACAGCTCTTTCTGTGTCATTCCTAATGCACTTGTCACTCAGTATTATCCATCCTCATTAATGACAATGGGAAAGTTTATCTTGGGAACACGTTTTAAATCATCCACTCTTTACAATGGGACCATGAAATCTCTTACAAAACATGAGGCGGGAACTACTCTGACAACAAAACCCCTTTCTGGCAGCTTTACTCTTAATTCCTGTTCAAGGAATAATGTGTTTATCACACAACCACACCGAACAATATATTAGATGAAACTTGAAACAAGAATAGCTGCTTTGATTTTTCAAGATGGAAAGCGATTTTCCAATATACTTTTTTTTTTTTAATGTTGGGAACATTAAATCTTTCAAGGATGTAATTTTGTATGGAAACATACTTTCTCTAAAAAAAACCCACAACTCTGATAAAATAGTTTGAATATTAATAATGTGATACTGCTTACAATAAAAATTGTCATTAAGGGATTATTCCTGGCTTTGCACAAATTCTGCTTTACTTATAGATATTTTTACCAGAAGTCTAGATTATGGTATAAAATCACTCCAGTTAGGCATAATTTCCAGCAGCAATATTCTGTTTTGATTATGAGTTCTGAAAACTGATATGCCCCCTATGTCAGTGCTATGCAACAGGTGGATTGCAACTTTATTTTGGATGCCCTGATGTAAAAACTACAATATTCATTGCTTCTCTTTTCACCATCTCACTTGTAACACCACCACTGACCTTCCATAAAAGCAGCAGTTAACAGAAGTTACTTTCAAATGCATCTGACCACAATAAATGCTGATTTTTTGGATCAATTTGTACAGCAACAACAGAATTTCAGGATGAAAACCAGAGAAACAAAAATTAATCAAAATCAAAGAAGCTGCAAGAAAGTATTCCAGTTATTCCTACTTGTGATAGCACAGAAAACTGCACTGGATGTGCAGGATAAAACTGCCCTAAAGGATGCAAATACACATCAGGGTGTGGATGAACAAAAATGGAGAAGCAGAAGCAGTAAAGACCATGGTACAAACAGAATTTTAGTTCAGCCAGAGGAAAAAGTGCTTCTTATATGAGATTATAAGTAATCCACGGACAAAATCCTTTCACTGCAATGTTTCTACAATAGGGTCTTGCTCTACTAACACAGTAAAAATTCTCCTTTGTAGATTTAAGGGTGTTTCAGTAGCCTGAATCTAATTTTCATGTCCTTTTCAAAGTCAAAATGCCCTTTTCAGATCAATAAAAAATAATCAGAGATGCATTTCCACCTTAAAACTGTCTTTTACATAACATGACTGTGGCCTTGAAAGTTTCTAAAGTAGCCCAAGTTTTTGTAGGACAGCCAGAACACAAAATAGCCAGTTCTTCTTTCCTTGTTTCCACAGGTTTTCAAACACCATAACAGAATAAGGCTGAAATTTTCAGGTTATTGCTGAAGATTTTAGCAGGCAGCAGTGACTTGTCTTATTCTGCAAAAACTCACTTTATTAATAGAAAATACAGAAATAATGTGGCTTCCCATTTAACTGATGAGACATGAAATACCTTACCAGTAAATTCTTATCAAAATATAAAGGAAATCTAAAAAGAACAAAACTTAAGCAGGGCAGTACTAAACAGCTATTTAAAAATAGCTACTTTAATGATACAAATACAAAAATTAAGGTAATGCTTTCAAAGACTATACTAATGTAAGAAATGCCTCTTAAACAAAATAAGAACTCCATTTAGTTATTGAGCTCTTCAAAGCATCAGGAATCTCCTTTTAGTTACTTACTGAAATATCTGCACACATCCAATATTTATGCTGTCTTTCCCTCTATCCATTTTTAAACAGAATTAAAGGGGTAGCTAAAACTCTGCCAATAAAATGACAGGAAGGCTATTTTTACTCTAGATGATGTAGACCAAGCATAAACAGCCCATGGCTATGCTACTATTGAGGATCAGATCTAAATACAAGTACTAGATTTCCTCCCTATTAGTTTTTTTTTTTTAACAGCAACAAGAATTACAAATTACATACTGGTCTGTATCTCTTAATAAATACTCATCCTAGAAGGAGAACCATTTTTCCCTTCATTAAAGCAGAAAAAGAAGCTGATGTGACTCCTGCCATGCTACTCTCTGGTAGAAAAAGCACATTTGAGGCAGTAGAGGGAACCTGTAACCTGCCCAGAATTACAAAGCCTTACACCAAAAGGTGAGAAGTGTTGATTACCAAGTTTACCAGGGGCTTTAGATTGCACGCCTGAGACATCTTCATCTCCAGAGACTGCAGGGTTTATCAATCAAGCAAATCGTGACTAAATCCCCAATAAATCCATGAGAGAAGAGACAAAACCAATGGATGACTGCACATAATGGACAAACAGAAAGAAAATGCTGCTGAGTTGTAACATCTGGCATCTCCAGAGGCCAGGGATGTGTTCATCCTGTACATCACACCCTAGGTACCCAGGCTGGGGTGACATCCATGAGCAGGCCATGGTCTGGACCATCCTTGCTCTGCTCTGGCTCATCCACTCGTGTGTTGGCTCACAGATGAAAGGAGCTAAGGGGGAATGCCCAACCCCTGAGCTATCCTGGGACAGCAATCCTCCACAGAGAACTCTCCCATGCCCAAGGATCTGCAAACTGCACAGAATCACAGAATTCCCAGAACGACCAGGTTGGAAGAGTCCTTCAACATCATCCAGTCCAACCCATCCCCAACACCTCAACCAAACCCTGGCACCCAGTGCCACATCCAGGCTTTGTTAAACAGGGATGGTGAGTCCACCACCTCCTCCGCAATTCCCAAAATTCCCAGAATTCACAGAATCACAGGGTTGGAAGAGACCTTTGAGATCATCCAGTCCAACCCATCCTCAACACCTCAACCAAACCCTGGCAGCCAGTGCCACATCCAGGCTTTGTTAAACACACCCAGGGATGGTGACTCCATCACCTCCCTGGGCAGCCATTCCAGAACTTTGTCACCTTTTCTGTAAAAAACTTTTTCCTGATATCCAACCTGTATTTCCCTTGGTGCAGCTCTTGGTCTTGGTGTCCTAGACCAACCCCACCTGAGCAGAGCCACCTTTCAGGAGCTGGAGAGAGTGATAAGGTCACCCCTGAGCTCCAGCTCCTCCCTGCTCCATCTGGAGATCCAGGAGCCAGCCTGGGTGAGGCAGGCACTGAGCAGCTCCGCCCCAAACTCGGGGAATGTTTTGCTCACAAATATTCAAACGCCTGGCAGATATCTCAGGTGTGTCACAGAGACTTCAGAAACCCCCTCAAAACTCAGCTCCCATGGCCAAATCCTCAAATGTTCACATGTAGGCCACACAACCCTGTCCTTCCCACAAAAAGGGAGGTACAGTGCCTCCGCAAAGATTAATAAAGATCTCAAAACTTTAAATATTGAGCTACCAGGTTATTTTGAGGATAGAAGGCTCTGCTTTGGATGCAGCAGAAGCGGATTTCTCCTGTGCAGTACTCACATACTCCCACTGAGAAGTGGCAAACTGGTTGGTTATCTTTGCTTTCTGCTTTTACTGTTCAACAAGACTCAAGCGAACACACTACCCAAAGATTACTGGTTTAATAGGAGAACAAAAGAAAGTCCATTTAGCAACTGGTTTGTAAACATGAACTTACAACACCAGAGTGAATTCTTGAGTAAATTTTCCTATAACAGACTTCAAACAGGAAAAAATTAGATGAAAAGCTCATAGACTGTGTTTTCATAAGATAAAACCAGGTTTTTCAAACCTTAAATACCTGAAATGAGGCATTTAAAATGAACTACTTTCAGCAAGTGCTACCAGCTGTTTTCTGAAAGTCAAGCAGCCTATGATTGGTGTAAGTTGGCAGCCAAATTCCCTTTATTTATTTATGCATTTATGGACAGCAATAAAAAGCTTTAATTATTGTACACTATGCAATTATTGCTTACTTTCTTCAGAAGGAAGGAGGAAACAGAACAGTTAATTCAGTAATATAATTCATTCTGAAGGGGAATAATATGGTGTCAATGTTAAGCTGGCCAGAAACACCACTTTAACTGCAATAAATAATGTTTTCCTTCTAGGAGACAGCTTCACTTGATATTTCAAAAGCTATTGGTTTTCAACATGCAATGAGAAACTTTAAATTACATTGTGTGTGATACAGAATGCTTTGAAAACCCTATGAAATATAACTGAGAAAAACCAAATACCAAAAATATCAAAACCATGTAACTAGAACAACTGTGAGAGAGGGCAATAAAGATGGCATGACCAAAACCTAACTTTACTTACACTTTGGTCACTGTAGTCCTCACCCCTTTTGCTTATGATCATCTACTTTTTGCACAATTCTCTTGGCCAGAAATATAAGAATAAAATGTACTCTGGAATTTAGTTACAGATAATACCCCATAATTAAGCCAAAGCAAAAAGTAGTATTTGCACAGTGATTTTAGAACATTTTTTTCTTCAGCTACAGTACTTTGCAGTTCATGTTTATTTTTTTCCTCCTCTCTCTTTTTGGCACTTTCATGAAGTCTTTCAGACTGAGAATAATGACTAGTTTGCTCTCAATAAAAATAGTTTAAAAACCCATGCTCCTGTATTAACAGCTCAATAAAGGGTAATATTTTTTGTGAACCAATGAAAGAAATAGATGAGAAAAATGGTACGAAACAATTTCTGTAGAGGTGAAAAATTTAAAGAAACTATAAATTTGTGGTTTCCTTACAGATTTATGTTCATCCAAAACCATTAATATTTTCAAAAGACTGGAAAAGTTAACACTTAATCTTGAATTTCCAGAGTTACAATAAAACATTGGAAAGTTAAGTGTGGTACTAGTCACGGCAAATGTTTGGCAGCATTGGTCTGTTTCCCTACAAAATGCCATTTTAACCCTTTACAAGTATTAGGCAGGGCTACCTTCCAGTTTCCTCATTCAGCGAGTCCTTGGAGACACTTCCCACCCAAAGATCATAACTAAAACCAGAACAAACAGCACTGAGACAAGGATGGATGCACATCTTGGATGTGGAGAATCCTCCTCCTCTCATCCCTCTGACTAAGAGCCCTGAACCTCAATAAGGTTCAGGGACAATGAACACCTGTGGATGAGAACACGGGGCTTCCTCTCAGCTTGCATTTTCATTTTCCTGCCTCTACAGAGATACAGAAAACCTGAGATGTGTTTTACCATGTAACACCCTGATTGGATTTGTTACTCCTTATGAAATGAGAACATGATACAAAGATAAAATAGCCTAATTTTATTTAAACTTGTGATATTTTAAAGAGCATTTAATGGAAGTGGCACTCAGTTCCTGCTGAGAACTACTACAAATATGGGGCTTAACTCTTTTTGCTTCTTAAAGACTCACCATCAATATGTTTCTAACTCATGCCCACAGGCCTTTGTCTAAAACCTAGTGAATAATATAATAGTGAATAATATAATAATGAATAATATAATCCTTTATAGAGATTTGTAAAGAAAGAGTTTTTTAATCCTTATCAACCAACATTTTTACAAAAGATGTCCTTATTCTACCTGTCTTCCAAGAGTTAGAAAGTGGGAATATGTCAGCTGCTTTGCTTTTCTGGCAAATGCAGGAGAAGCTGACCCACTTATTTAGAGACTGAACAGGCCAAACCCTTTCGTGCTGCAACACTGACCCTTAGCACAGATGCTGAGAATGAGCAGCCCATTACAACATGCACAAGTGACCTTCCAGAGCATTAATGACTTTGTGCTGCACGTTCTTCCCTTGCAACAGCACATGGCACAAATATTTCCAAACAGCAGAATTATTTGTTGAAGTAAGTTCTGTTAAACGGGCTCTGTTTGCTAACAAGAAACTGCACTTGCACTGTATTACAAGGGTTACAGTTTTGAAAAACTGAATGGAATTCTCACATTACAGTGTTATACAACCCATAAAACAAAGTTAATTGTTAAATAAATTTCAGGATATTACAAATCTTCCTATGAAACCTAAGAGTTAACAATATCTTCCTGTATTTGCCTACAGACAAATAATTAATAATTTATATTAATAAGCAGTGTACAAGAAGGAGATATTTTCAAATTAAATTCTTCCTCATGTGCACAGGATGTGTGTTCTGAAATTCCATATACTGTATAAAGCTGATCACTTGATTTCAGTCCAGTGTACCATTAAGATTCAGAGAGTTTTTCTTTTCAAATAGGAGCTCTCCAAGTATTGTTTCACCTCAAGTTATTATAATTTAAAAATACTCTCCCAAAACTTTAGCTAAATTGTACTGTCACAATTTAAAACACGTATATTTATTCAAAATTGTTTGAAAGAATGTAATACATTTTTGACAGGCAGTCTTTTACAATATTGAAATCAAATCCTTGATTTCATCAAACCCTTCATATTCTGTGCCTTATTCCTGGAAGGCTCATGCCAAAATGATTTAGTTTGATTTTCTTTAACAATGGTAGGTAGGCTTGACAGCATCTGACAAAACAATTCAGTGAAGTACACCATACCAGGTAAAGAGAACCTGAACTGGCTACTAGGTGAAATAATGCAAAATGGAGCTTGGTATTACGACAGAATTAGTTTTGCAGGAGAACCTTTTGGGGTTTTTTTCAGTATTATTAATTTTAGATTAAGAAAACGTTATGCTATTATAATTATTGTCTTTTGTACTATTTTTAAATAACCCAGTGGTGAATATAACGGGGAAAATGGACAGGAAAAATCAATGCAAAAAGCCTGGTTTTGCTGGTATAAATTCCAGCTGAATTTTATTCCAGTGCTTTGCCTCTCTCTGTTGGAAATTTTAGTTTTATGTGCAGAGTTCCCTGCACTGGAGCCCCTCAGCTGGTGAGAACATCCAGCACAGAGCTTGCCTGGGATGATGCAGCTGCTCAAGGTATCCCATGCAAGCCCCAGGGGTGGCTGTGCTCTCAAACACACGGGGGTGAGAAAATTGAAGAAATACACTTTCTGTAACACTTTGGGAAAGTTCTGTCTCATCCCTGAGCCAGGAGAACCAGGGAAGTTTCATCCCTGCCCCAGGCAGACACAAGTGCTGGCTTGGTAAAAGAAGGTTTATTTTGATAACATAAGGCCCTAACTGAGGGTCAAGTCTTGTCTCACTGCCTGTTTTGGCAATCTCAAAATGCAGAGTAGTTTTTTCTACATTTCAAGGTGTATAGATCAGTATGGTAACACGGATGTTGTAACATCTATTAGCTTATTTTCCTTATTTTACTGAATGGTTGCTATAGAACTGCCAGTTTACCTAAATTTGTAATTAACCAGTGTTTTGCCTTTTGTCAGCTCCCAGGTTCACTTATTCCTTTTGTTAACAGTGGCCAAAAATAGCTCATCAATTCAACTCCATTTATTTACAAATTTACTCAACTTTAGAAACCTCTGAGGAATATAATCAGGATTATATTGTCTGCAGCCATTAATGAAGACAGCCTCAAATTCCCTTGGGAGGAGCTAAAAGAAGTGATGCTCTCACTGCCATTTTCTAGTTCTCACTTCCACTGAGAGGTTGGTATGGCATGGATTTTAAATATACACTGATTTAATAGATACTGTATTTTAAATATATACTGACCCCACATGTGCTGCTGACAGGGTTGACTTGTTCCTCCAGAAGAAACAGCCTAAGCCTCTGTTTCTATACCTGCTCCTGATGAAAAATTGCTCAGGGGATGTTTGCAGGAGCACACTTCTGGCACTCAGTGATGCTGCCAGCTCCCGAGCCCCTCAGGACCAAACCTGTGCTGTGGTTTTACTGAAGCACTGCAGACATCAGCTCTGACTTGTCTCTACCCACCTGTTTGGGTAAACAACCCCTGACAGTGGCCACTTGCACCTCCCTTTTGCAAATAGGTTTACCACAGTGTAGTCTGTCTAAGACAAGCAAGGAAAAGAGAGACACTGAAAGGAAGACAAAAAAAGTCAGAAATGCAGAGATTTCAGATGGAGGCTGCCTAAGCCACAGTTCCTGTTTTAAATGGCCAAAACCACCGCCTCAGAGAGTTTGAAGTCATCTTCCAAATACCAGTGTTGTACACACAACAGACACAAGGAATACCTGGAGTTGCAATTACTTCTTATTTTGGCCCTCATTAATTTTCTCACAGTCTTTTACTGCCAGATGAAGACAGGACATTCATTATTTGAATGCCTTTGGAATAATTTGTTTATTTTTAATTCTGTATAGGCTCAGATGCCGGTTTTGGTGGTTATGTTTCCTTCCAAAGACTTAATCTTTTACTCTGGCAATTAGCATGGGGAAAATGAAATACAGAGTGCTCCACAGTGCCATACTGCATCTGCCCTGCTCTGAGAAACCAGCCACAGGACTCCTCTAATTTCTTCCCCTCTCCTGTTAGGAAACACCTCTCAGAAAAGATCCTGAATCTGTACATTAAGCTCTGGAAACTTGTTTTTTTGCTGCATGGCTATTCTTTAAATCATATATGACATTTGGCTTCAAATTGAGCTGGCTTCTAAAGAATTTATTGTGGGCTGCACAGGTGGTGTAGCCATTTAAAAGAAAATATTGGCTGCTGTGATTTGAGTTTTAATTAAAAAAATGTATTTGCACAACTATTTATTGGACAAACTAGAATATAAAAACTTCTAGGAAAAAAGATTCATCTCTATACTCCTAACAACTGACAGTAACTTGAAGACTTATAAATTAAGCAAAACTAGGGAATTAAAAAAAACACCCTCACAAACTTTGCTATTTGCAAGCATTTATCTGAATGTATCAGGGGTTTTAACTTTAAATAGATAATTTGAGAGGTCTGTGTTGTCCAGACAATAACAAAGGGAGTTAATCAAATATGAATCTTCTCCAACTGTCTTGTCAAACCAGGTAATGATGTCCTGCCAGCCAAACTCAGAGGGAACATGTGAAACAAATACAAAAGTAAACAGGCCCTAAGCTGCCCAAGGGAAAGTCAGCAAGATGGCAATTTCAATCATTTGGAATAATACTAAAGCAGCCTTAGGCTTTTCTCAGAATGGAAACATGTCACTGTTACTGCAATATTTGAACAAATCAGACTGCAAAAGAAAGGAACACTTATGTAATCACAGCCGTGGAGCAGCGCTTTACTCGATGGTGAGGTGGAAAATAATTAAGGGAAAATGTCCTTTTGGAGAGTAATTATAAATCTACCCAAATAACAGAGATAAACAATCTTCCCATAGAAATTTGGGGCAGCGAAAAAACCAAATTTAAGCAGAGATTTCTTAAGTCTTGACACAGGAGGCTTTGGAACAACAAAGATAAAGTTCTGCCAAATAAAACTATGAATGTTATGGTCCTGCAAAATTTCTCCAGTGCTGATAAAAGTTACACTCAGAACCACAAAGCAAGCAAAAAAGCACTTCAAGAACAGCTCCGCTGAACGGCCGCATTAAGATGAACGGGTTGTCATATCATTTAACTGAGAAATCAAAAAATATTTCAAATATTTGGGGAACTTACCTAATCAGTAAACGTTCAGTATGTGTCTAGTCATGTAGCCATCTTTTAGTCAATCATCAGAAAATCAAAGGCAAATTGGCATGACTCAACCCAAACTTTAATACCGCATGATTGTGTCGTGTAAGCTTGTTTTGTGCGAGGGCTGCTGTGGTTTTAGCGGGGAGATTAACGACCGGACCTAAGCTGGCCTCCAAACCTTGCCCTGCTGATGCCTCAAGCCCTTTGAAGTCTGACCATCATACCTGGCAAAACAACAGTGGGAACTAGGCTGGTGTCAGATCTAATCAAGTTTCCTGCCTCAGCATAGCTAACTATGGGGTACACTAATTGGCCCAATTGCGGATTATACCTCTTGCTACAGATTCGAGACAATAATTTAGTCAAATGATGGTTTTTATCTCCTTCTAATTAAGATTCCAAAGTGGGAAGAAATAGGATTAGACAGGCTAACTTCAAAATTGTGTCCTTTAAAGTGGCATGCACATAAGATAGATCTCTGATAATACTGCATATAAGAGAATATTGCTAGTAACTAACGTGTGAAGATTTGGGAAAGCTTGAAATAGCTACTGCACCTTTTAGATAAACATGGAAGTTTTCCTGGAAGGTTCCTCTTCATAATTTATAAATGGACAATGAGCACTCATAAATATTCATTTAAAAAACCATTTTCATCCTGATTTTTAAAATAAAATCTCTTCGGAAAACATTTCAATCCATCTTATTTTGATGAAGAAGACACAAGGAAAACTGAAACAGCTAAAAGATTCCACAGGCTATAAAGAGGAGGAGTTCCTCCCACAAAAATGCAATCTAATAAAATAGATTTGACATTCAAGGTTTTCCACCTGTGAGGGCCAAACTGTAAGGAGTTATTTAACTGGTCAGCAATCCAGATGTGAGTAAATCCATGTCCCATGCTCTTATTTTAAACTGTAACAAAAGAATGGTCCAGTGAAGAAAACTCTTTTGGAAGAAATTTCACCATAATTCACAGGTTCTGTGTTTCTAGCTTTTCTTATGCAATTTGATTTTAAAGCAACATTTCAAGTAGAGGGCAATATTTTCATCCTAAATTGTGCATATAAGTATGTAGAATCTTTCCAAAAACTCTAAGGTACTCTATATACATTTTCACTTTATATTTAAGCTACATACTGAAGAAGTCCTAGCTCATTGCATCGTGTATAAGGCATATACAAAGCTTGCAATGCACACTGTTGTGCTGCTTTTTGCTTCTGCCCCCAGAACCAGCACTGACTGACTGCTGACACATCACATTCTAACTGCAGAAACCCATTTTAGAAGACCATATTCACATCCTTTCCTAATTCACTTTTCCCTTGCCCCCATTTTCTTACTCCAGCCAGCCTCTCTGCTTTCCCTACCAGTATGAGGAAGAAAAACATATGTATTATGGATTAGTGAAATTTGTACAGGAACATGTTCAAAAAGGGAGAGTTTGTGCCAGCTCAGCTTACAGAAAGCATTTCTCTAACAAAACCTGAAGGTATTCAAAAGGGGCTGCAGCTGAGCAGCAAAGGCAGAAATTATACAAGTGGGGCGTCTACGCATGTCTGAGGCAACAGGTTGTTTCAAGAGTTGCACTTCACTCCTGTTTCCAATGTCCCATGGCTAATTCAATTCTTTTCACAGAGCCTCCTGCTAAGGGTTTTCTTTCCTTCCAAATTACATTACAGATTAGAATCTCAAATGCGTCTGGAAGAGAAAATTGTATTCTGAGACAGGATTCAGGGATGAGAAACCACCCAAATATCCTAATTCACAGCTATAACAAATGAGAATTTACTATGCTGTGAAATGAGGGTGCACGCCTCTCTACACCTCTGAAAACAGAGAGAATATTTGTGTTTTAAAACCAAACCCAGACTACCAAGGGTTTTGTTTCTACTGTACTGCTCAAAAGCAGTTGTTCAAATGCTTTAATACCTCACAATGCCTGGTTTCACTCGCTGCATTCTCTGGAAAGTGACAAACCTTATAAAGGAATTGTCTTGGGGGAAAAAAGCCCTCCTCCATGTGCTTGCCTTTAAGTGGCTTCTGAAGAGGATACCTCTAGTTGAGAAACTTCTAGCACTCACGCAGAGATGACCTGCATGAAGAACTGGCTGCCTGATTAACTATTAACTACCTCTCAATAGGATTAGATAATTAAAGACATTGATGACCATTAATTAGGAGGAGGGCACCTTAATTTGTCACTTGATAGGGCCCTTTCAATGATTTATAGGTTAGGGCTACTTGCAATTGTGAAGGGGAGGGGGCAGTGAAGAGAGAGAACCCTTAAGTTACCTTATCAAGTGGCCAGCTAAAAAGGGCAGAGGGTCAAATAAGGGCCAAAGTGGTCACTTAAGGGTGAAGTCCCAAACACCAAAGCAGTGCCAAGCCACATTGACCAGCATTTGGTGATGGAGTAAAAAATATGCTAATTTATTGGTGGCAATTCTCTTTTTTTATGGTTTCAAGCAGTTAAGACAAGTGGCCTGCTTAAGAGCTTTTCATTTGAAAAGAGATTAAACAAAATGGTTTGTCAGGGATGCTTGGCTGTTTTATGTCTTTGTTAAAAAAAAAAAAAAAAAAATTGCCCAGACTGTACCGATGACTATTGCATCACCCTGAAAGCCATCTTCCATCTCTAAGCATCACTTGGTTAATAAATACATCAGCTCTAATTGCTTAATAGTGCTATGTTCATTTGCTCTTTAGCAAGATTAAAATGAAATACATCTTTTGTATAACTGCCTTCTATCAGGACTGTCTGCATAAAGGTCACAGAAAAAAGTTTAAATTTAGTAGGAAATTTACTTAAGGACATTAGTGTAAATGATACTGTGTTTAAAATGACACAAAAGAGCGAAAGGTGATTTCAGTAATGCAAAGAAAATGGTTTCTGAATACTGATAAGGACACTTATCCCCCATACCACACACAATTTTAGCCAACATTATACATTAAAATCCCTCTACTGGGGTAATAACATGTAGCTACTTTCCCACCCACTAACACAAGTAAGCGCAAGTCATTAACATTTAATTAAATATGCTCCTGACATCCTTAGAAACATGTCATGCTTTGTTATTGAAGGTTGTGGCCTACTTTCTATGTACATTTTAAACCAAAATAAAGTATTTATAGCAGACCGATTCAGTGCAGCAAACGAGACATTTTTAATTAGGAGGCATATTACAGTATTTTATAAACCCCTTCCCAACAGCAAAGCCAGAACCAAATGAATTGACATCATCTGATGCATATTTTATGTATTTCAACAAAACGAAACATAAGAGATGGGATTAGCTCCACCTTTTGGGTTCTAAACAGTGAAACAACGTTTCTCTTACCTCGATGGTGAACTGCTTCCTTTTTAATCTAAAAGCAAGGTCCTTGGTGTCTGACACATCACAGATCAAGCTATTGAGCCGAGGAATCTGATGTACATGAACCAAACCTTGTGGAAAGAAAGAGTAAAGGAGGGGGAGAAGAGAAAAAAAAAAAAATTAAGGAAACGCTGTCATCCAGATGCATAAATTAGAGTCTTACAGCAGAATTCTGTATATTTACACACACTCATCCTCCCCTTTTTAAGCTGGAGCTTACTACCAGGAGCAATGAAGCAAACGGCGCGATTATGCTCAAGTAATCAAGCAGAATAAGATAAACAGAAATCCTTGTGCGAGGAAAACTAATTGCACTTTGGTACAGGAGTACAGATGTAAAGAGCCATCTTAATACTTGTCAAAACTACAGCCCGTTTGTGTGTGATTTCCCCTTGTATTTACAGTAAGCAAATATGGCTATCACCTTGCATGCTGCCCACGGCACCACGGAGTGATCTTTATTTTATTAAATGCACCAGTAAGCAGCCAGCAAAACAAGGCTTATGGGTTACTGATAACCACTGAAGCTCTAATGAGAACTCCTTCCTTGCCTGCCCCGAAAACCACCTGAGAAAAAAAAAAGAAGTTTCTGGGGAAATCCCGGCTCGGGTGACGCTTTTTAATAATTTTTAACCCCCGTGCCACCCCAGAAAAAAGAAATTTTCCTCCTGCAGGAGGTTTCTGGAGCTGCTCAGATGTTTTTAGCAGCGCTAGGTGCACTGCAAGCTCTGCGTTCTGTCAGCTGCAAGTCAAGCTGATTTTTTCTGACAAGGACGCTGGATGGTTTTTGTGCAGCCTAATATAGTCTCTGAACAACCTAAGGGGGATTTTCTATGTCTGAAAACCAGGAAAATTCTACAGGGCTTCTCAATTACTGGCCTATATTTGCTATTCATAAAGCCAGGGTCTAAATGGAAATACTGAACATTTAGAAAAGGTACCTGACTTCAAAACGGCAGCTGTGAGAAAATCCCCAAACATTAAAACACTTATTTCAAATAAGGCAAGTATTTTTTCAGGCATTTATTAATTTTTTTTAAGTTTCCTAAAATTGAAACACTTTAAAAAGCAGCATTTTTACGGGCACTAATTACAAAAATTGTCAATAATATCAGAAAAGTGCTGTTACAGTTTTAAACCTTCTATCCTTGCCTACTGTACAGCGAATTAGAAGAATTATTTGCTAGGTTTTTGAGTACAAAATCTAATTATTACATAAAGGAACAGCAGGTATAACACAGGGTTGCTTATATACAGTATCCCAAACATTTTCATTTAGGGGTAATCTATGTAATTCTTTGGTTATTTTGTGGCTTTTCAAGGTTTTAAATTTGCAGGCAGCATAACAAAATGATTAAGGTGGATTCATTAAATAATGCAATAACGTAATCAAACTTCTCCTGAGTAATGTCAAAATCTTTCATCATCTGCAGTAAATAAATACCTTAAAATACGTTCTTAGGCAAAAAGAATCCACAAAGTTAAAACCATTAGAAACACCTCTTTTCAGACTGTCAAATTAAGGTTGTGCAAATCTCAAAAGCTATGTATCTTGGCACATAATTTGTATTAAATAGCACCAGAAATGGCTTAGCGTACATTTTTAGAGGAAACCAGGAAATAACTGCTAAAACAAACATTGTCCTAAAGGATCTCTTCAGTAATGAAAAAAAGGAGCATTAAATTGACAGAATTATGTTAGCATAAACAAAGGCCATATCACGATTATACAGTTGGAAAAATAATTAGGCAAATTGTTCCAGCTTTTGTTCACGGTTTCTTTTTCATTCACCTTTTTTTTCCCAGATAATGAAATGTGCACCACTTTCACAGTCAGAAAGATTTTTCTCTGATTTATTAATTACAGCTTGCATACACACAGTGGTGTCTCAACACCATCTTTGCTTTTTTTTCCTGTGTACTCCATACATTCTGCTAGGGAAAACACTGCCACTGTCATGTGTTTACAGCAGATTTCAGATAAGCAGTTTACTTTCAGCTGAAGGTTTCCATGGAACTACAGTAATATCACAATAATAAGAGCTGTAATTTACGCACAGTGCTCTGGATTAGCAAAAACTGTTATTCCCTGCTCTGGCTGTGCACAACTTCGAATATTATTTTTAAAATGTAAATGTTTCTGCTGCAACAGCTGACAAAAACCTTTGGGAAACATAATGCAAGATTAAGCACCATCACCCATTTTGAAGATAAAACACTTGAAAGGCTACATGACTTTTTACCAAAATCAGTTTCATATTTTACATTTCCTTAAAAGTGCAAGTGCTGTAACCTACAGCTGACAAAACAGAACCTTATTTTTCAGCACATAATTCAGCAGTTTATTCACCTTACTAACTAAAATACATGTTTTCCCGTGTTCTCAATTTAAAACTTGGCAGATCAGAAAGTATTGATTTCATGACAAGTTCAGCTCGCTGGTCAGATGATTGCCAAGCCTGCCCTGCATGTGAATTCCCCAAAGCCTGCCTGGTGAGATGTACATCTGATTGAGCCATGCCTCAGTAATGCAGCTTGACAACATGCAAGGAGTTGCCATGTTTCCTTTGCAGCCTTAATGCACTTTACTGAAAATTTCCCTAACTCAAGGCCGCTTAGGCAAGGGGAAACATTTAAGAGGTATAATTCCAAAATGAAATCAAACGCTGCTTTAGACCAGATACCCAACTGGAGGGTGAGCTGCTAAGTGCCCTAGAAACACCCAGGGCAGACTTTTAGCCTTGCTGAAGATGGAACTCACCGTGGTAATCCTTGTACAATGGATTGGTTTCTCTCTCAGAGCCAATAAATGATTCAAGACCAACCACCATATCTGACAAGTTTGTTACACGTTCCATAATTGCTTTATTCTGTAAGACATGGAAACAAAATACACATCCTACGTGATGAAAAAGGTAATTAATGTTCACAGAGCAAGACTTGGTCTTCTCAGTGACAAACTGTGAGGG
This sequence comes from Camarhynchus parvulus, assembly GCF_901933205.1. Taxonomy (NCBI): domain Eukaryota; kingdom Metazoa; phylum Chordata; class Aves; order Passeriformes; family Thraupidae; genus Camarhynchus; species Camarhynchus parvulus. The sequence continues at coordinate 1,837,869 of NC_044575.1, read as the reverse complement.
GAAAATAGGTCATCAATACTTGGAAATTATGTTAGAAGGCTTTTTTCTTAAAAAAAAAATTAAAAGACTTCAAGTATGTGTCTAAAGAAAACAAATATTTGACAAGGATAAACCATGAAAGGGCTAACTTAGCACTAAATTAACATTTCCCTAAATCTTCACAACAAGCATTTGCTCACATCAGCAATATTTACAAGCCATGTGTTAGGCTTATCTCTCATTGATTTCTGCTGTGAGTCTGATGCCCAGTTTTTGTTTGGGTTCTGAAAACCTTGGTTTTTAATACACTTGGGCATATCATCCCTAATATTTTGAGCAAGCAGAGCCCACACAATTATTCATTTTGGCTATCAGTGGAACATGGAAAACTCAATGCTAATTTCTCAGCACTTTTCCCTCTAAAAGTTTCTCTCTGCACAACGTATGACTCTAAAGCTTCAATTACCATTACCATTTCTCAATAAATTTGTGATTTGTGATTTTTTTATGTCTTGGTCTACAATGTACTGTCATTTGCCTTAAATAAGCTACTTTCCATGTGGTTTTCTTTACTCAATTTTGTATAGCAGAAAGAGACATTCAAAGTTCACAACAGAGATCTTCAGAGGTAAGTCAGAGAAAATGTTCTTAAATGCTTTGATGATGTCAGTATTTAATGAGGAATAAAGAAACATTTCTGTGGCAAAAATCAAAATATTTCTTGAAGATAAGAAATAGTTATCTTAAAGGTACCTGGACAGCTGGTATAATACTCTTGTTCTTGGTGCTTGTAGGTGCTACATTTAGCAAACCTTCAGGGGTATCAAGACTAATCATCTCAAAATACCCATTACAATTATAAGGAATTAGCTCTGCAGCTCCAGGTTATATTATGGTATTTTTCATTAATTTTAAATTATTTTGTACATTTTGCACTTATTTCATAAACTATACGACTTCTGCTTATTCTGAAAGGTAAATTTAAGTACTGATTAATTATTCCATAATAGCAATTTATCACTTAGAAGCAGAGACACTAAAACATCCCCAGACATGTCAGAATAGTCCATGCATTGTACTGACATTCAGGTTTATTAAAATGGTGATCAACCTCCCAACTGCTCCCATGAACCCACACTTCAATAACCATTATTTTCTAGCCACAGAGAAGCTTACAGAGCAGACACCAGAGGTGAAAATTTTCTGCTCCTGCCAAAGAATAAACAGAATTCTGTTTTCTGACCTCTACATGAAGTTGTGGTCTGTGTGGGGCAGCCCAATCTGCTGAGGTTACCAGCCCTAAACCCACAGATCCCATGGCACCTTCACACCCCCTCCCTTCCCCACCTTCTGGGCCAGATGGCATCAAATCCTGGGGAGGGGTCTCTTTTCAAAGCCTCTTGTGCCCAGGCCAAGAGCATCCATCCCCGTGGAGTCAGGGAACTTCCATTTTACCCACAATCTAACCATGGAGAATGATCAAGTGCTGTCATCCTACAGAATTTCCTTTCTGAGGAATAACACAAGTGATGTGAGGCAAAGCGACGCTGCCCACACACCAATCCCTATTATATCTGCCCCTGAAATTGCAAAGCTGGCTTGCAAATCATTTCCTCTTCTAGGAAGAGAGAGACAATATATTGTATTTCAATGGAATCTTTATTCTATGGGGGCAATGACATAAAGATGGTATAAATGTAAATCTGAAGTAGTCAGTGAGCTCTGTAATCCCACAGACCAGAAATGGCCATCTTTTTTGGTCAGCTCTTCAGGAGGCTGCTGGGCGCTATTTGTGTAAGTAAGAAACAAAAAACTTTTATATAAATAAATAAATACTGATGATCCCTGGAAAGAAAGCTAAGCTCCTGATACAAAAAAAAAACCAAAACACCCGTCCTTTGAAAAAAAACATTTGCTGTCTGTTGATGTTTTTGCTTGCCAGTTTTGATAACAATGGGTCACAAAAACTGTGGAAAGAAAGGTGCTCGACCACCAGCAACATATCCCCATCACTGACAGTCCTGCAAATCATAAGAATAGCATCCTCCTATTTGGTTTTAATTCAAAATTAAGATTCAAGTGAGGGACAGCACCTCAATATTTGCCTAACATGTTGGGTTTCAGCTCTTCCTCTGAAAGGGTTTGCTTTCTTAAATGGTGCTCTCATTGCCCACGCTGATTTTGTTTCTGTTTTTCAAGTGTGTCAAAATATTCCCCTGGCTTAATGCAGTGTATCTTGGGAAATATTTTGCACAGTGAATGGCCACACCAAACAGACATTTGCTTATGTGGCATTGTTGCCATAGATCTGTATCTATCATGTATTTTCTAGTTTGCAACGTTCAGCACATTAATGCCCAATCAAAGCTGACGTCAGCACACAGATAGTTGTGATGTATGGCATACTGACATAAACACACAAATCATGTTGCCCCATCTGGGCTGGAAAATTTAACAGAGCTCCAGATCTTCCTCCAGCCCCATACAAATATACCTCCTGCTTCTGGCATAAACTTGGCAGCTCTGGAGGGGAGCCAGGACATGGTTAGGAGGGAAGCCAGGAATGGTGAGATTCAGGGAAAGAGTTTGTTGGCAGCTAGAAGAGGTATTGTTTTAAATTATACTAAAAATGAAAAAAAAAAAAAAATCAAAACAACCCAACAAGCCAGTCTTGGAAAGTTTTCAGTCTTGCTAGATGCGCCGCAGTTTTTATAAATTAGTTAGTTCAGCCAAAATATAATTATTCTAACAACATGGTAGCAATCCTGTTGTGCAGGCTGGGCTGGGCATCCATTCTATATCTTACTTTGTGCTACTGTTTGAGACAGACATTTTCTTTTAAGTGCAAACTTGCAATATTTAGGTTCAACCAAAGTGTACTTTCAAAACATGTCAAGAAAATCCATGTAGTGAGCTGGCTTCGGAAATGGGAACTGCACACGTGCTTAGGCAGCTTTGGGCAATTATGGAAAAAGATTGCTTTGTCTTACTAATTTATTTTCAGAAGGTGCATAGCTTTGAGTAATTATTTGTGCAATAATTTGAGTAATTGCTTTATGTATTGTTTAAAAATATTTATTTACAACAAAAGCTGTTTAAAATGCACCGTGTTCTGTGTTTGAGTACAAAGCATGGGACTCCACCAGCAGAAATTCATGCACAGCCTGTATGCTCAAACTTACACACTGAAATTAATATTGAGTGTTTCTACTGGATTGAGTTCTCAATGCACCACAATTTTATCATTACTACTATTAATCAAATCAATCTTGGTTCATCTGGATTCCGTATTAGGGAAAAAATCTGTCTTTTCACCTCTGCTCTAATTTCTAGCTCTCCTCTGATTTCCTGTCAAAATTTTTCCAACACCCGAAATCCATCCTCTCATTTTGCCAGTTTCTAAAAAATTAAAAACCTTACAACATTTATGTAATGAAAATATTTAAATCCTCAGTGCTTGCACTGCATAAGTAAAGTCAAGTCAGGGGGTGGAAATTTTTCTTAGGACAGCCTGAACTTTTCTACATAGTACATATAAACAATCTCAAAATTTAAAAGGAAAATAAGACACTCATGTTAAAGATCTACAATGAGATTACCAGCTATATAAATACATGAATTACCACCAATACAAATACTTGAATTACATGGACTTTTTGCATATATTTACATTTTAATTCTGATTAGTACATGAACATAATTTTAACATGGCCTTACATCCTGCATTGAAACTAAGGGATTTTAAGAGCACATCTCTTTTCAGAGAGACATTAGGCCTGTATTTTGGTAGAGGGTTACTTCTGTATCTTTACATTCTGCTAATATAATCCCCTCCCTGGTTTTATTTTAAATCATTTAATTAAGAATTAATACAGTGAATCCAACTTCAATTTCATCACCTAAAACACTACTTACAAATATTGTTTGTACTGGGACAAAACCCAGTTTAAGTGTTTTGTATGACAGCAAAGAGGAATTCACATAGTTCTCCCAAGCCCAGGTAGAATTTAAATTGGAGGCAACAATCTCTATTGTTACCAACAGGTGAATCCAGAAATCCTGACACTTCATTTGAAAGAAGGTCTCAATAATAAACACCAAGCAAGTTCATGCCAAATAATATGAATCTTGTGAAATTAAAGCAAATTTTGGTGTGTGAAGTTTCAAGAAAAGCTAATTTTTTTTTTTAATTCTGTTACATTCAGTCATAAAACTGAAGTAGGTTTAGCACCATAATGGAGACAGCCACACTGAACTAAAAAGAAATACTGGTTGGATATTCAATAAATGAAATAATCCTTGATATTTTTGAGATTATATCACACAGAGATGAGGTAATGACTTCACAATACATAAATATTTACCACTTGTCATGACTACTTCATCTCCAAAAGATTTTTACATTGGAAATAAAATTATTAAGAAACATGGCTTAAATATTTATGACTATTTGTTAATAATTACTAGTCAAGAAAAATTTAGAATTACTCATACATCTTCTTTTGGTAAAAGAAGTTAGGTAATGGCCCCTTGTATTAGTTTTATAGAGAGATCCAGTTTGTGCACTTATTATGATTATTATTCACAAATAATAATAGGATAATAGCAGGATTCAATGTATTAATGTATTATTATTATTATTCACAAATCCCCAGAATAAATGATTAACAACTGCTCTGTCAAAAAGTGTTATTTGATAATTAATAAAGACTTAAAGTATAAAATTCTACACATCTTCCAACTCCAAAGTGATTAGGTGTGTTTGCACACAGTAAATTTCCTAACTGAATGTTGAATTTTGGATCTAAAATGAGTGTACACTCAGGCCATGGGAATATAAAATGACCATTAACAAATTTTGGTGTGCAGAAATCTGTACCAATCTCACAAAAAACCTGAACACAAGTGCCATGTCTTTGCTGGAAGACACAAGATACAAACTTAGAGGAATTGCTACAAAGTACAATGCCTTCTGTGATCAGAAATCCACACCTGGATTTACCTTTGAAGAGCCTTACTGACTATAATAAAACTCAGGTATAATATCCTGTATGGATGAAACAAGAGAAACACTGATTTTGGTTGACTTGTTTATAGGTAAAATAACTTTACTGTATAATATAGTAATGATATAATCTATCTACATATATATATATATAAAAATGAAGATTATATATATAATGTATATATTATTATAGATAGTAATAGATAATATAAAATGATAAACATTATGTTACTATATATTATATATTATAATAGATAATTATATATTGTTATATATGATAATATGTATATCATATATTAATATATAATATTGTCATAGCTAAATAACATAGCTAGTTACATTAGCTAATTTAATGCAGTAAATAATATCTTAGAAAAATTTTATACAAGTTGCAGAAGCAAAGAAAGGACAAATAGTGAAGACGAGAGCAGGCAATGAGATGCAACACACTCATAAAAATGGGAAGAGAGTAACAAAGCATCTGTTGGTCAATATGTTACACAACAAATTAATTCCAGATTTTGGTTGTTCTCTTAAGGTTGCTTTTAATAACATTGTCCTGATAGTTGTCTCTGCTGTGGGAACTCTGCAGCGTTTTTGCATATTACAATAAAATGTCAGATGAAGGTGGGTGACACTGTACACGTGTAATTTTGATAATTTTTCAGGAAGAATAACAAGCCAGGAAATAAAAAGTAAATATCACACACTTAAAAACAAACAAACAAACAAACAAACAAAAACCAAAACAAACAAAAAAAAACCCAAAAAACAAACTTTGGATCTTCATTGAAGATGGACTTGTGCATTACTTGAGCTATGAAACATCTAAGGCCAGCAAACCCTGGCACCTTACAAAATCAGAAGTATGTCTGTTCTGCCATTGAAGGGCAGACCCAAAGACCACCAGTGAAATGAGAGCTCACTAAACAGAGATAGATTAAGCAAGTCAATAACAGTTGCTGCTGCAGCCTAAAAAAGACGAACCAAGTCTAGTAGCTTAAATCAAATGTTCCATCTGTTGATCTCCAAGTGCTTCACAAAAGACAGGCAAGGGCTGCACTCCTCATTTACAAGTCAGGAACAAGCACAGAGGTGTGGTGTGAGCTGGCCAAAGGCAAAAGGCAGCCAAGAGTGAGCTGGGACCCCAGCTCTGCCTCCCCTTCCAGCTGAGGTTTGCTTCAGGAGGTGCATCCTTGGATTTGGGCTAGCAGCAAAACATCCTGAAGATGGTGTGGGAGTGGAAGCCCAGAAAGCTGAAAATCCTGTTATTGTGTGGCTGAAAGAGGTGACAGATGTGCAGGGTGGTAAAGGGCGACACTTTCTGAGCTGAGCCCTGCCCAGGGCTTTTCTCTTCTCTTTCCTCAGCATTCTGTGACTGGAAGCACAGGCTGCAGGTGACTGTGAGTGCTTCTGGGGCATGGGGCTCTTGCACAAGTCCTGCTGCACTGAGGAGATGAAATAAATCTGGTTGAGCCCTTCTTGCAGGCAGGAAAGAAAGAAATCGGTACAAGAATGAAGAAATCAGTACAAGATGTGGGCTGAGATGAGCCCAGCACCTCCCCTGACCATTATCTGGTTTTCACTGAGGAGATTGTCTCACTGTTATAAAAGCATATAATTAGAAATCTATAGGTTATTTCTTGTCTTTAAGCATTGAAAAAATGAACGGATCATTTGAGCAGATTCCTCTAGAAAACTGAACACAGCAAATATGCCATGCTACAAGTTGGTCATAGGGCAGTATAAAACAGATGCAAAAGCAGTCTGAAGAGTGAGTCATGTAACAAAAGAGCCACAACAAAACTGCCAAAATTACATATTTGAAACCCACGGGCTTAACTAAAATCCTATGACTCCATTGAGAGTCATTCATTATAAGAAACAGGTTCAGGAGTTCCTTTTGTTGCCACTTTGCCTGAAAAAAAATGTCATTGCAGTTTTCTTACCAATTTGGAAAGGCTAACACTCACTGCAACTTTAATTCTTCAAACAGTGAATCTCATTTTATTCCCAGGTGCCCAAAAAGAACCTGCACTATTATTTCAATTAACAGCACACAAGCATCAAAAGGAACACCTAACTGGTGTTGATAACCAAGTGGCAAGACTCTGAAATACAAAAACCATTTAAAAAACTAATCCCTTATCCAGTACAAAATTATAGGCTGTCATCAGGAGCAGGCTGGCAGAGCTGGGTCCAGATGGGAAACTGGCTGGGCAATAAGGAGAGGTAGGGTGGAAATGATGGGTGGGCTGGAAAGGAAGGGGACCCAAGCAAAGACATGACTGCTCCCTCTGCTGGCAAGGGCCTCCCTGCTTTAATTTTTAACTAATGAGTAGGCATTGCTTTAATTATTTAGGATGTAGCCGATAAATAATGCAGAGTGCTCCTTCCTCAGTCTGTTGCTGTGTGTTTGCACATTTTTGAACTTATGGTGCCCTATTTCACTAGAATAATGTGCCACGGAATCAAGGCTCAGATGGATGTCTAATGGAGAGTTCCAGGCTTTTATATTTTAATTCTTCATAAAATGAAAAGCAAGATTAGGCTATTTAACCTTCCAAATATTATATTTTACAATGTATACTCATCTCATATTTAATTTACACATTTCACAATATTACCACAAATTGCTTGTCATATCTTACTCTAACAAGGACTCCTTTATGTCGCAGTAAGATGCTATAAAATTAAACATTCTGCAATACAAACATACTAAATGACACATCATACCAAAAATGTATCCTTCTTCCATGAGTAAAATCCATGACCGGTGAATTCAGTGACAATGTTCGTATTAAAACTGACTCAAAAGATGAAGATAAGCCATTCATGACTTGATTTGTGATAGAAATGAATAGCTGCAATAAGAACATTTAGAAAAAAATCTGTTCTAAGATTTTGGCCTACAACCAGAAGCTCCCAGAACAGGAGGGATCAGCTTTTTTTGCCCACTGTTCTCATCTGAATCCTGGCTGCAAAGCTACTCCAGCTCCCAGCTTTCCAGAAGGCTCCATCCCAGGAATCCTCGCCTGCCATTTGGTTTGCTGATTTTAATCTCCCAGGACTTTCTTACAGTGGCTCCACTATGCTGAACTGGCACTTGCTCCTAGAAGTGAGTTATTATTAAACTTGTAGGTCAATTGTGGCACTAACAACTCTTTGGAAGCTTTCAGCCACGGTGTACAATTTGCTGGTCTAATTAAATATTAATTCTAAGTGTTACATTCTGTGGCTAAGAGCTTTTATTTTCCATCATCAGTCTGGAAGAGAAAGAGGTTACAAGGCTAATTTAATTTTTTTTTTCCCTAGCATTAAAGCTTAACTACACAGGCACAAAAACATCATTAAAGATGCAGTATTCCATTTTATTATGATTATATTCTAATTAATAGAGAATGTCTAAACAAAAAGAGGTAGAACTGGATTCCGAAATTTCAGGACTTTTAAACAACACCAAAAGTTCCCATCAAAATGGTCCTAAGCACACATTGCACAGGAGCTCAATATTTGGTTCTGTGAAAATCACTTAAGATGGAAATCTTAATGGAAATAAGATGGCCATACGCAAGGATTTAAATGTAAAATAGTTTTACACAAAATTTTTCTTCTTTGTTCTGATTCAGAAACAGAACAGATAAACCCTACATTTAATTCTAGTCATAGGGCTTTTTCTTTTTTTTTTTCTCAAGAACCCGAACTTAAGGAAAAAAAAAAAAACAAAAAAAACAAACCCAAAATCCTGCTTTTGAGAAAAAAAAATGCTACCTTCCATTTTCTAAAAGAATTACTTGCTTAAAGCAATAACTCCTTTGCCCTGTATTATTTGAAGTCACTCTTTTAATCTTCACTTATCAGTGTCCAAATGGGCTCAATAGATGAGCCTCCTCCCTTCTGCTTCCATAACAGTTGTGTCCATGTCTGGACACTGGGCATTATATTAACTGCTTAGTCCAGTAGCCAAAAGATTCCATATGCTTGAACAGATGACTATCTCCACACTGTGATGGGATATTTAACTGTTTAGCTCTACTGCTGTAGTTCAAAGACTTGGTTCTAAATCTTACCTGATTTTCAAAGGCGTATTTTCAGGTTATACTCCTAAAACGTAAAATAAAATTGCCACCTTGCATGTGCTCCTGCACTTCTCCAGTTTAACGTCTGCATTTTGGGAAAGAGGTTTTTTTAATTAAAGAGAGATGGGGAGGATGTGTATATAGCAACCTTCTAAAAACTAAAATTTATTAAAATGACAAGGCTGTTTTAGGCATGCCACTTCAACAGAGAGCATGACTATTCACCATAATATAGTTAATTTGGTTAACAGACAGCTAATATGTGGGGATCAAAACATGCTTCAGATGTATATTGTATTCGTTTTTGAAATGGGTAGTTGTTACCAAATCAGAAGTGGTAGTGCTAGAACACAGCCTGTTGGCAACCAAAATCTGATTCTATGAAACCACGTCATACTTTTATTTCTTCTACAGCATGGTAAGCAAATAGCGTCAGCAATAAGAGAAATGAAAAAAAAATTACTGTTTCCCAAATTAAATTTTGAATAGGACTTCCCTGAGCTTCCTACTCAGTCAATTTTAAAGATGGTTTTATGAATGTCTAAAAACCAAAATACTCATACCCTAAAACTAGGCAGATAACCCAAAATACCTGTCATAAACTTACAACTCTTGATACATATTTCTACTGCTGTTAAATCTGTCTCACATACAACAAAAAGCAACATGCAGCATTAAAAAGCAAGTAAAAAAAAACCCATACAGAAAAATATTAAGACCATTTCATCTTCATGGTTTCTATTTTGCAGAGAAATTTGAAAGCTTCCTTAATTATGATATAAAACCCACATGATGTTGGATTTCAATACAAATCTTTGCGCAGCTACCTCATCAAATACATTTGGAGGTTATTCAGCACTTTTACACCAGTGAACTCTCAGGAGTGAGAGCTCTAAGGTAGGCAATCACTCTTAGTTCTTGTCATAGGAATAAAGATTTCAAACTGTGAGAAATTCACCAGCTATAGGAGTTCACATCTTATAATCCTATATTAGCAATGGATTCTTGACTTGGAGTTTAGCTGCTAAATCACTCAGTGTGAACACAAAAGGCTCGGGATGTGAAAAGGTTTGTTTCTAAATTTTTCTACACTGAAACCGACAGTGACTTCTGCACGTGGGTGAATTCAAAACATTAATATTGTAGGAAATTAATTTTTTAACCTACTGGATGAAATAATGAAAATACCTTGCTAAACAGAACTGCAGGCTCTGAGGACAGGCTCTGTAAGAAGAGTTATTCATACTGACTTCTCATTAGTCAATTAATTTCCCTCGGTACGTGCTGACTAATATGGTTTTTAGTCCTTACCAGTAATACCAGCTTTGAGTTCAAAATAAAAGATGGCTTTAACAAGTGCTCTGCTTTCCCCATTGAATATAATAATCTACTCAAAAAAATCTACTACTGCTTAAGAGATACAAAATTGGGAAGGACAGGAATAGAATTCAAAACATTCCTTAGTATTTTGAGGGAAAGATGTTCTTGGATTTACCAATGATTTCTAGCAATTAAAGAAAAAAAAATACAATGGGAAAATCTTTTAAATTCTAATTTAGGACTTTTCCATTATAGACTAGTGACATTAAAGTCCTTTCATTCACACAATTGCACAAGAATTCTTCTTCTAAATTTAAATGCACTGATTATCAAAACACAGAAAAAGAATTCTTACTTGTTTTTATAATATTCCTTAAATTTGGAAATTGTAACAACAAATGAAATGCCTCTTCAATCTGCCCTCCTTTATCAATGCTAGATTTTAAAAATGGAAGTAATTTTCCCTTTTCAAATGTACCATATGATTTCTAAAGCACAATGCATTTTCAAGAAGCAGTAGGAAGACTTGAAAAATAACCTTCCATCAACTATTTTAATCACACTTGTAAGTAGCTCAATATTTATTACCTGACAGACAGTGTAAGATAAGTGGATGTTCAATCAGTAGAAAATATCAATCAAGTAAAAACTTGTCACACATCACCTGAATAAAATTCATATTTGGATAAGTTTTTCATGCCATTTTCTCTTCGAGAATAGTGTATTCCTATTTTTGTGGTTGAGAAAAGAGAATTTTCTTTTTTCTTCATGCACTGTTTGCCCTAGAAGTTCCATCAACAAAACCCCCAAAATCTGTGTACTTTAGTGGACTACAATTTTTTTCCAGTTACTCTGGAAAAACTCCACACACAAACACACTCTTTTTGCAAATTTGTGTCTTTTACCAAAATACAGCCTTACAGGACATCATGAACTGTCCCATCAGACTGGATTAATGAGCATTATCTTTGGATAAATGCAATTCTGAGTTATTAAATCTAAGACAATGGATTGCTGGAATAATGTAAGAGCCACATTGGTGCATTTGTATCACAGAGGGAAAAACATCAAGAACAAAATCACTATTTAATGCTCTGCAAACACTGAAGAGCCAAACCAGAAATGAGAATTTAGGGAAAGTGAACCAACAATAAGAGCAATACTGTTTATCTAGAAAGCTAAGTGACTGTTTAGAAACAGATTAAGAAGGCACCATGAGAAAAACTGCAAACCAGAATAAAGAAAATATTAAATAGGGAGGATCATTTTAATGTCTCACCAGCCAAAAAAAAAAAAAAAGGATAATATATGAAAGGTAAAAGCAAAATTAAACTTTCTGAAAAAGAAAGAAACCAGGTAGAGTCAATTTGAACTCCCTGTCACAGTACAACACGCAAAGTATTTGGCAAAATACAGGAAAAAAAAATTAAAAAAAATTTAAAAATATATGCATTATTCATAGACTTCATATAAAAACCAGAATTAGTCTGGGCTCAAAAGACATTGCCCCTGTCAAAAATCAGTACCACCAATTGTTTTATTTCTTCTCACTGGAGTAACTAGTACTGGAGATTGACAGAGACAAGGGAAGTTATGTCAGTACCAAAAATACACTTTTTCATGACAAAGCAGGTAAAGACAAAGCTATTTTTTTGTATCTGTCATCCAGACAAAACTTTGATTAAATGTGATTTTGAACTTACATGTCCTTCATGAAAACTACACATGCGAAGAATTTACGTGAAGGCCACCCAATTAACTTAGTTAGGGGCTGAACTACAACCTGGGAAGCAGAGGAACTATTAGAGTAGTACTAGAGTAGTTCAGGGGTAAAAAAATGGGGAATTTGCTACAACTTCAGGAAAGCAGCGTGAATTCTCTGTGTGTTCAGCGCACTGACTCAAAGGTTGGACAGATAAAGCACGTGCTGGAGCTGGCTGATGGAATTAAACATAAATACTTGGGGGAAAAAAGAAAGAGAAAATCTCTCTGTGTCTCACTGTGCTGGGAAGAGGAGACGTGAGCGCAGCAGAGAGGAGAGGAGGCGTGCAGAGGGAAGGAGAGCAGCTGCTGTGGGCACCAGGCAGCCCCGCACATGTCGGGCTGCGCTCGGCAGCATCCCCAATTACCGGTGCCAGGGAGGCTGCACACGCTCCCAGGGGCTCCGGACAGGCTGCTCGGGGAGGCCGGCAAGCACACTGCAGGGCTCTGGGAACTCACTCCCGTGGCCTACCAGGGACCCTCAGCAGCTCTGCTCCTCCTAATGACTGCTCTCTCCACAGCACCATGCTCAAAGGGTACACCAACTTCCACATTAAGTTAAATTCATGCTCTTGTTTGTTTAAGACAGCTAGGCCAAGATTCTGCACATTCTGTACTCTTATTTTTTTTTAATTCAGGCTTTTCCAGCACTTACTGTTAAAATTAAAAACTCAGTTATTTAAAAAATGATTTATAATTTCAATTTCAACTCCCTGGAATTTTTATATTTGCTTTTTTCTTCATGCACTGCTTGTCCGAGAAGTTTCATCAATATAATCAACTTCTCGAGTAAGTTTGAAGCATCCTTCAGTTTCTATCTTAGAGACACTTCTGTGCTTCCTTAAAATACAAACATTCTTTTTATTGGCAATGTATCTAAAGAAAACCATTATGGAAATATATCCCAATCATGGACAGGCAATTCCAGTGTGTAAGAAGTAGGATCATAGTTTTTACATGCACAAATTCTATTTCTTGCATGAAATTTAACTGCTCCTCTTTCTGAAGGCAGACTGCCAGCTAATATTTAAAAATAATAAGTAAGGAGGTAGAGGTGTGTACTGCAAGAGAAATATTCACACACTTTTGACTACAATGGTAAAACTAGAAAATCAACCTTCTTTATTTTTGAAGGATTAATTGCATTGGTATTTAAATAAATAACATTTGCAGGTTTTCAAAGACCTTTAACAAAATGCAGTAAGTGTTGAGTCATGTACCTACCCAAGTCAGGATCTCATCTATTGATAAACTCCTCTACTACGAAAATGTTTTGCATAATATGAGGTTTTATAATATGAGTACTTTTTTACTATGATCAAATCAAATATACAAAATTATAGGCTCTCTGTTCATTGTGAATAATAACATTTTTGCTTTTGTAAGTTACACCCACAGAACAAAAGACTATCTACATTTTTCCTTTTGCAAAAATGTTTATTTTCAGAAGATATATTTAAGTCTCTGTACACTATCAGGAACAATGCTGTTAATTGCTTCTGATTTTGCAGTTGGGAAAATGGCTCATGCCATAACTGGTTTGCTCCTAGTCCCAATAGAAGAGGATATTAGAATTATGGAGCAAATCTATACCCTTAAAAACAAGATCAGATATCACTATAATGACCATTTTAGATAAAGACAGCAGACTGAAAAGCCTTGTATTGATACTCCAAAAAGCATTTTGAATGTGCCGAGAAAGTACATAGTTGTAAAACGTTTGAAAAACATTTTCAATCATTTTACATGTTGTAAAATAATTGAAAAATATATTACTATAGATATTTGCTTTTTTACAGTTTCTGAAATTTTGACAATTAAAAAAAAAATGAATCAGACCAACATTTGACCTAACTGTTCCTAAAATTCATAATTGGGCAAGTTTTTCGCGTCATTGTCTTGAAATCCTCTTCCAGAGTAATGTAGTCCTATTTTTGTGGTTGAGAAAGGAGAATTTTCTTTTTTCTTCATGCACTGCTTACCCTAGAAGTTCCATCAATAAAATCCCCAAAACCTGTGTGCTTTAGTGGACTACTAAATAAAACAATTTTGCACTTAGTTCTTTGTAGATTTTGCAGCAGGACTCTCCCACAAAAGCATAAGTTTTAAGTTCACACTTTGAACAAAAATGCTTTAAAAATGTCCAGAACTGCTTTTTTTTTTTTTTTTTTACAGGCTTTAAAGTTTTGCTGAGTGCTGTGGGAGCTCTGGGAGGCAGCAAAAGCAGCATTCCTACCTGGATGAGGTGAGCAGGCACTGTGATGATGCAGGCTGACAGGGATTTCCTGAGCAGGCCACGCAGAACATACAGGAACTTGGTCAGGCTCTGAGGATCCTCGGGAGCATCACTGCAACAAACATCATCACCCCACAAGATGGAACCAAGGCTCTGAATTCCTATCCTCAAAACATTCCTTTGTTTTTTCTGTTTGGGAAAAAAAAAATTTAAAAAAGTTATTTTTTTAAACGCTAGGAGGAATACAATTTCTAGAATGCATGTCCATAATAATGTTGTGTTTTATGTAATCACAGTAATCTCTGTCAATCTTATAAAAATCGCAAATGAAATGGGATTTTTTTTTCACTGCTTAGATACCATGGATATTCCAACAGCCACATAGAAATACTGAGAACTACTAATTTGTATTTTTTAACCAGCTAAATATAAGTATATTCTGGAATAAAATCTAGTAACACTAGGGCATTTCACATCCTTTCTACCCTCCATCACTGTCTTAAAAATCATGTAGAAGAGTATTTTCTCCCAGTTCTAAGACTGCCTGCTGGAGTAATCAAACACAATTTCTCCCTCTATTTTCAGCTTTCTGCTGTGTCACTTCCATAACCTGACTGTTCCATGGTCTGCCTCAGTTCCACTTTTTCTGCTCCTTCTGAGAGAACAAGGCCAGTGCTTTGCTCACCAGCACAGGGGCCTGCCACTGCCTGAGAAGCCCCCAAGTAGCATTTGTGCCCCTTTCAACTTCTTCCCACTAAGTTGTAGCCACAGCTGTGGAAAGGCAGAGTGTGATGGGGACAGATTGTCCCTCAAGGACCCCACCTTGACATGAGAGTTTCTGCTCTGCTCTAGAGGCAGTGGCCAAGATAAAGCTCCTTTTCTGAAGGGACAGATGATGAAGTCAAAGTTTTAATTTGCTTATGCAAAGTAAAATGTTATCTCTCATGATGGCAACTCTCATTTCTGCTTGTTTGATATGACCCTTCCTGGTGGTCTTTGGAAAGGATTTTAGATGTATTTGCCATCAATAGCTGAGATAGAGACAAGGAACTCCCTCATTGAAAGACTTGCTGCACAAGGTGATTAAAGAAAAATTTCTAGAGTTCAGGGCTCATACCTGAAGACCAGCTTTAATTATACACACACACACACACATACATATATATATAAATACTAGCTTTGAAAAGTGAAAGCTTGCAGGTACTTCTCACAAAGTGTTTTGTTAAACTGCACTGATGCCTCAGGTTTCAGCTTTTATATTTTCACATTCTGTGCTGCTTTAGTGTGTGGGTCTGAGCTCCATATTCAGGGATGTTGAGCTCTGTGCACAGAGCAGGGAGACAAAACAATTCCTGCTCCAGCTGGGCACCAAGGACAAATGATCCAAATCTCAGCCCCAGAGCACAAACCCCGTGGGCTGCAGAGAGAAAAACAAGCAGGGTGGGACTGCAGGGGCTAAAGCTGGAATGGGACAATGAAGTGCAAGATGCAAATGGAGCAGAACTGATCCCAGGGAGAGACCCCGGGAGCGCTCGTGCATTTTGGGGCCATTTTGGTTCCTCTTGGGTGCAGCCCTGGCTGGGCTCTTGTGCTGCCCAAGGTGGATCCATGGAGGAGATGCTTGGAATCAATCCCTGCTTTATTCTTTAGCTCTGTCCAGCCTCTGCTCCAGGGCAGCCTGCACAAAGGCATTAGTGGATATTAATTTCCAGCAGCTGGAATAAACAGCAACTCTCAAGCACAAACCACGGCCCAGCTGCTCTGGAAATCCAGAGGAAAGGTTTGGACAAGACACGAGGCTGCTCTTCCAAAAGCTTCCTTATCCATGTTGGGTAGGCAGAGCCTGGGTGGTGAGACACAGTCAGCCCCACGTAGCTCTGCTTTTATCCACTTGTGTCTCACCCAGGGAGCTGATCTGCCAACAGAACCCCAGTCCCTGGGGAAGCAATCTGTGCTTCAGCTCTGGCTTCTTTAGTCTCAGGCTTTGCAGCTTTTAGGCTTTAGTTACAAAAAGTTAACTTATTACACCACTGTATGAAGATCAGGACATCAGTACAGGATAAGACAACACTTCTCTGTATGCTATCCTCTCAGATCAGGTGTTCAGTTTTAAAAAAAATGGCAAAAAAGAGAAGTTTTTGTCTAATATTCTTTAATTACTTCTGATCAGAGCAGATTCAGGCATTTCTTGATGTGCACTTAAGCAACAGGAAAAAAACCAGCCAGGCATTTAAGAAAATTGTTTCATCCAGATATCATGGACATTAACCAGGCAGAGAAAGCATTAAAGTATTTCAAAATTTCAACACAAACCTAGAGAAAACTTACAGAAACTTTTTAAATGAGAAAAATATTTTTTCTTATGAGGAACATCTGTAAGAACAACATACATATATATACAAAATATATATACACTAATATTCATAATATATATAAAATTTCTTTCTATTTCAGTTTATTCCAATACTGAAATACAAGAAAAGTGTAAGTCTAATATTCTCCTACAACCAGCCTGCTGTAAAGAGTAGGCTAACATTTTTTAAAATGCACTAGATCTTTAATATTCACATTAGCCTGGAAGTTTGGATTTATTTTGCAATTAAAAAAAACCTAATGTAATTCTTCTAACAGTGTTTGATTTGGTAGCAGAAATTCTGATTAGGAAGAATTCAGAAAACCCAACTCTATGGCAACAACAAAAAAAATTCCCCCCAACTATTACCCTGAAACCCTCCAAAGTATATAAAATTAATGTTAGGAAATAGTTGCCTATTAAAGCTCTGATGTCAAACATGAAAACCCCAAAACACTCTGAAACACAGAGGTGCTATTCCATATAACTTAATACCAACGATCAATTTGTGAAGGATTCCCACTTAAGGATCAACAGCAGAGTTACTGGGAGGCTTTAGAAAGGCTGTCAACCTAAGGCTTGTATTTGTAGCTTCTAGGTAATTCAAACTCTGATTTTGCAAATATTAACTAATTATTAACTATTAACTAATGTTAACTGCCTGTACTAGGTCCTAGAGGCACCTGAGCATTTTATCAAAGGCTACCAAACCTCTAATGATGGTTTTCACTTATTTTCCCAATTGTGTTAAACCATCTCTCAGCTGGGATGAGTCACATTCTGCTCAGTTTTCTTCAAATAAACGAGTAAATCTAAGTATCATTGGCAAATTGATGTGAAAGCAGCCAAAAAATATCTGAAAGTTTTGCCAGTCAAGTACAGGATTATTTGGGGGTGGGAGTACATGCACAAACTTCTTAAAAGCTTTTATGATTATATATGGCAATTATACACAGGTCCAGAAGGATACAGGCTGCTCCTTACTCTACAATCTTCACACCTGCCTGCTTAAAAAGCACTTTAGAGAGCTCAGTAAATGAAATGAAATAGCAAGGAATTGCTCAGAGATTTGGCAAATAAAAGATCCAAGGTGTGCTCCAGGCCACTGCTACATTCAAGTCTGGAGACGTTTTTAAGAAGTGTGTATTATACAAGGCTTCTAAATGTACAAAATTTGACTGTACAAAGAAAGATGATGCAAGGGGGAAAGTGGAATATTAAAAGAAAATAATAGAAACCAGTCCAGGAAATTGTTTGCCTTACCTCCCTTGAAACAGAAAGAACTACATAGTGCTAATGGCTTTCTAGATCAATAAACTGGCCTGAAAACTGACTTTTAAAGTTTCACCTTTGAAATTTATATGTATTATTGAGCAAACATACACTGTTAGATTCATCTCAGTTAAAGTTCAGGTTTTGTTTTATTGACACTAGTAAGTCATTTTGAAACAGTCGACAAAAAGCAGAGTAAATAATGATCAGTGACGTTGAATTTTTGCAAGCAAAAATATACCCAAGTGCTGGTTCTGAAAAACCTTCATTTTCTTTTATATAAGTGTATGTATAAAGAAAAATAAGCAGCAAGAGGCTGATGTCTTGGGCAGGAGGCTGGCTGGGGGCTGGCAGGGTGTTTGTGTCACCCGGGGCTCTGAGGCAGGAGGAGCATCCCCGGGCAGCACGGCAGGATGACACACATCCCTGTTGCCATGGCTACCGCGGGGAGAGGGGCCTGGCAGGGACCAATGGCCTTCTCCAGGCTGGCACTGCCACCGAGGAGGGGAGGGCAAAACCCTCCCAGACATCTCGGCTGAGCACAAGCACCGACATTTACACACGAGGGCTCGGTGCAGGTAACGCTCCCAAACCCCACTGGCAGACAGCAAAACAGCCTCTCCTGCATCATCTCCCTGCAAAAATCATTCCCAAGCTATTCCAGCAGATTCAGGCAGTTCTTGATGTGCACTTAAGCAACAGGAAAAAAACCCTGATATTCTTAAGATATTGAACTTGTATTAAATAATTTCAGGCTCTCCAGAGTCTGTGCTAATTGGCTTCTACTGCAGTGACATTTCTACTGTACAGCAATGATTACCTTTCAATTCAGCTTCAATAGATACAATTTATTATATTATTTCCATCAGCTCCAAAGGACTGCCATGTTACTGAATATGACAGAGAATAACTTATAGGGCACTGCTCAAATTAGAAAAGGTCTTCCAGCCTATGTTGTTACACTTAAAGTGTTTTTGATTCCCACATTTTATACTTTATGAAGAGTACAGAGATTTTTGGAAGGCTGATAAGCTGATTTGTAAATTGAAATAGCATTCTTATTTCTTTACTTCTCTTTCAATGCCCACCACATAAAGATGCTACCACTTAATCAATTAAAAAATTCCCACCAGTTAAAACAACAATAAAAAACCCTGAACATTTAGGGGTAAAAGTTTAACCTCAAGAATCTTGAGCAGATTATGCTAAAGCTATAATTTGAAAAAACAAATATTGTAGGTGAAAATGTGTTTTGCTTCTTTCCATTATATTTGGCCATCCATTTATTAACTAATTGCACAGAAAATGCATTTTACTAATGCTGCCTTACATTTCTTTCTCTGCTTATCTGTAACAGGTAAAACCTCAAAAAAACCCAAACCCTTAAAACATGAACAGCACTATTTATTTTGCTTGTTTACTTTAGCAATGTTTAGAAGCAATTTGTTCCTTAATAATTTGTCCAACACCTTGCGCAAGAAAAGCAAGAAAAGAATAGTTACAGGATTAAAGAGGGGTGTGAGGGTGCTCAGTACCTGGGGATCAGAGCCATCAAAGCCCCCCTGGGAAATGATCCTCTGAATGGACTGAAGCAGCCTTGCATAACCACTATTCATATTCCTGTTGGGATGCAAAAATATTTCAGTTACACATTTCAATATTCTCCTACAAGTCTCTAACAGCTGTATAAAAAATAAATATGAACGGATGCAGCTCTCAGTGCAAGTGTCACATGGAAAAGAGGTGTCAGAGAAGAAAAAAAACCCCAAACTCTGTGAATAAAGTTGACATTATAAGCAGTTGTGATTGCTTCATATTAACTAGTTCAGTGCTCAGACATTTAGTGAAAGCTAAAATCTCTAGGGATTAAGATAACTTAATTATGTCAGGCTCACTTGCATCTAGAAGATTAATGATTTAATGTATCAACTTAAAGTTGAAACCATTCCAGCCCAGTACTAATCTTCTGTAACTGACAGACATCTACCCAGTCGTTATTCCAAGTATACCTAATCAATGCTCTGATGAACAGAGTTGACTTTCTATGGAAATTTTCATGCATTTTCACAGCTTTATTTGCATGACAGCAAAATTGCGAGGTAGCATTTATTCTACGTATTGTTTAGAAAATATAACATTCAGAAAAACAAACAAAAGCAAACCACTGGCTAAAAATGGATTTAAGCAGGCAACACAAAATGAAGGTTCAGCAAATCATCTTGTCAGACTTAGAAGCTCTTTACTTTCAAAGAACAATTCGGGTGCTCGCTTTTAAAAGAGAAATTGTTTTCTTAAATCCCATGGACCACACAGAGCTGAGTGTCTGGGCTGATGCAGGTTCCCCATTGCAGCTTAAGCCCTTCCATCTTTTCTGTCTCTGACGTTTTCTTCCAGTCTCATCAAGGGTTGAGGATTCAAACCTCTTGCTCTTCTACTTCTTTGGGTATACAACAGGTTATTTTGAAAATTTTGCCTTTAAAAATATTCTTGTTTGCTCCATAATTTATCTGTCTGGTAACAGCTCAGGTTGGAAGGCACCTTGAGAGACCACCTGGCCCAAATATTAATGAAATATTACTATTAATATTATTCCCATTATTTTACTAAGAGCCTAGGCTATGCATTTTAGTGATGGATAAACCCAAATAAACTTGCTTTCACCCCTTGGCACAGGAGAGAATTCAACTTTTCTGAGAAGCATGTAAGAATTGCAATGATCTGTCTTTTGCACCATTGCTTCAACTCAAAAATGCGTGTTTCCTTTAAGAAAACAGTATCCATACAACCCCAACCTTCAAATATACTTGAGTTATAAACATCTAGAATCAAAAAAGTCACGTGGTCCTAAGAAATGTGAGTTTTGTAACAATCAATATCATATAACATTAAGAGATGACGTTTTTCTGATATGAACACAAAGGAGAATTTCCAAATCAAATTCTGTTTGTTTCAGATTTAGTGCCCTAGAAGGCCACTGGCTAAACTGATGCACTTTAATAATTTAATACCCTTTATGAAATTCAGACCTGAAAATTAACTGGCAGTGTATGATCTCAAGCTGATATTTCATGCATAAAGTCTGCCTTGCTATACATAAAAAAGCAAGTTGAACTTCTCAAGTCCATTACTTTCCCAGTGCTCAGTTGCAAAAGGAATGGCTATTAAATGTTCTGCCTGCACTGTGTGGCACCTGCCAGTTTACAGGGTGAACTTTAGCCCCCCACAGTAGCCAAAATTCTCTCTCTCTGTGTTTTTGCATTATCATAACAGATAATATTTTATTTCGTTAGAGAATATACTGCAATCAAAATATTTGCCAATTTCCGATTCATTCCTAACTTGTTTTTAAAAGCTAGTGGATAAAAGAATAAAATAACCAAAGCACTTGCAGCATTAAAGGGTCTCAAAATTAAAACAAAGAAATAAAATAGATCTTCAATTAATCTACCAGAAAGAGATTTGCAGCAAAGAAAGGATTTTTGAAAACCATGTAGTGTGTGCAGATTTTTTAAAAATGTCAAAACAGGTGCTTTTCTACCTCTTTCTAAAATATTAATGGTTTCCTTGAATTTCACCCATCTTATGTAAATAAGAACATGAAAGATAATGTAGAAACACTGTTTATATAAGCAAGTTGCATTACCCTTCTGGCAATGTTTGTCACAATATTTAAGGAAGGAAATAAGACATTTCTTATTTTCCAGTTTCTAGTCTTTTTTTGGTTTTGTTGCTAAACACGATTTGATGTTGATAATGAGTTTAAACAATTCCTCCTTTACTCATTTTTTTGTTTACCACTTTAGTAATGGGTAAAGCAGGAGCTGGCAAGAAGGTATCCTGGTTACAACAAAGGCTCTGACTTCTCTGCTGATAGTTTCCAAGCACTTAACAAAGGTGAGGTTATCAAGGGGATGACAAATAGCCTTGTTATGGAAAAGGAGACTCCATTAGGAAAGACAGTCAAACCTGTTTTATCTAAATTTATTGGTAAATCCAGTCTCTAGATAAATTTATTCTTTTTTCAAAAGCACGAACTTTCTTAAGGTAAGATTTACAAGTATCGCTGAAAAACCACAACGTCATTATTTTGGTTTCTTTGAATATCAAATGGCCCTGAAGAAGGAGACTGAAAGCATAGATAGAAAATATGAAAGCATAGATAGAAAATCAGTGTTGCCTGCAGCGCCCAGGGCCACCAGAGAGGATGTTCCTGCCTTTCTGCTGGGTGCCAGCTCCAGCAGTGCAGCAACCAGGAGACAGAATATCCTGGCAACAACCACTGCAGAGCAGCTCCTGTCAGCCACACATCCCTGTAAACCAGCACACAACTGCCCTTCCCCAGCATAAAAGTGAGATAAGACAGGGAGGGTTTATGTCTTCTTCTGGCACCAAACACCCAGGCCCGTTTACTGCTTCCTTTAGCAGCACTGGCTTCAGTTAATTTTTAGCATGGGGAAATGAACTTCCATCCACCTTGAGTGATCATCCAAATGAACCCCATGGTCTAATTCAGCCATCAGGTCCCAGGACTGCAAGAAGGAGAGCAAACATGGCTATTAAATGTTATACCTGCACTGTCTGGCAGGTGCCAGTTTATAGGGTAGCACTTTGCCCCTGCCTCTATCAAAAAACAGGTACACACACATGTGAAAGCACCGGAAACAAAAGGAAGACTGCTCAATCCAAATGATGTTGATAACCTCCAAAACTCATTTTTAAATGCAAAGAAAAGATCAGTTTTAATCTAATCAGGCAAAAACATCACCTTTCTTTCCAAGTCCATAAAGAAACCAAGTGCTTGTGTGGATAACCAGAGAGGGACATCTATATAAATATACATGATTTCTCAAAAGGGCCAAGAGTTTCTGGCCTAAATAAATTCCTTACATCTCTGATCCTGCAAGGGAAACTCTGAAATGATCTTAAAAAATACATTAGCTACAATTACAGAGACAGTTCACTCACTGAGGAAGAGGTGAAATAAAATGGATTTTTTTAAATTTAGTTTAATTTAGACATCATGAGTAATGTGAATTAAAGAATCACAAATACAGGGATGAAAAGGACCTCAATTAGTCTGACAGATGTTTACCTAGCTTGTCCTTAGAAATTTTCAGTGATCGAGATTCTACAATACTCCTGTCTGCAAGGCAACTTCTTGTGCAAATCATTAGAAAAACTTCTCCATATTTCCTGCCTGTATTTCTACCATATTTACTGCAGCCCGTGACTGCAGAAGAGGGAGTTGAATCCTCTGCATGTCAGCTTTTAACTCTGCTTCCATTTTTCCAAGAACTTCTATTCTCCTTTTTAAGCCAAATATCAGGGACTGTAATTTTGAAAAATTCTTCCCACCTTAACACTGACCTAGTGCAACCTTTTTAAAATAGGGAATCCAAAACCCACTGTGTTTGTGGTCAGAAATGACAACAATCAAAGTTAGAAGACAAATGAGCTACTGTAAAGAAAGAGACTTGTACAACTCTACATCTCTCACAGATTTCTAAGAGTTTGCTATTCCCAGTGTGGGCTCTGTTCCTCCCTGTCATATATCATGTAGTTTTTAGACTGCATGACAATGTTTGGAATGGTGACTGGTTGTTACTTTGGTACCTGCCTTTACTCCCAACACCACAATTCCTTTGTTTCCTTGGGAGGGACTTCTTGAAGGAGACCCACGTTGAGGTGGCAGGGAGAGGAAAAGGAGAGAAGCCTTCCAAAGGCCACCTCTATTTGATCATCCTCCTCACCTCATCACTCTGTGCTCTACCAATTTGCCAAGAAAATTACATAAACCCAATCTTTCTGTTAGATTTAAACAAAACAAAAAAAAATGTAGAACTCGCATAGTAAGAAGGATGCACTTTTATCAGGCTAGCACACAAGCAAAATATCAGCATTCAACAAGGCTTATAAAATTAAATGCATGAAGTCCATTCCTTATGCTATACTGATGAGTTAATTTGATTTTAATGTAAAATGAACTAATACTTGACAGCCATATAGTTAGTGGATGAGTCACAACATTCTCATTAGCTAGAGAAGAGAAAGGGAGGTAAATTGCTCAGTAACTGTAACAACACTTGCAACCTGTCAGATATTTTTTGCGTCCATCCTCTATTGCTCTCCTACTAAAAATTAGAAATTATAACATTAACATATAAACAAAGTTGGTTCAAATACTTCTATGGAAAGAAGTTCTCTGCTTTGTCCTAAAATTTGGTTTTTTTTACACTATCACACAAATTTACTTCACAAAGCAGAGACATTTGATCATGTAACAGAACAAATTAGAGAGAGACTTGGCTTTTGCTTTGCTACAGCTCTAAGAAAGGTGGCTCATGCTGCACTTCTTTCATAAATCTGAGGTTTTATATGAGTGCACTGCAGTGGAAATCAATCCCAGTGAATCCCACAGTGCCTCCAGGAGCTGGCCCTATACACTGGGATCTATAAAGCTAGGTTTTATATGAATTATATAAATTACACTATTATATAAATTCAGGGACTGGGCTGGACAAAAAAATTGCTGGCCCAGCCTTGATGTTTGACTTGACTTGAAGTGTCTCCAAGAAAGACACAATGGATGTGTGTGTCTACAGGCTAAGATGAGCCTTTGCTACTGTCACTCATTTTCTCTCAGTCTTCCTTAATTCACTACTGACAGCCATAAACATAATGAGTTATTCACTCCGAGGAGAGCTTGAATAGGAAATGTTTTGTAAGACGTAATTAGTGATTGTAATTTTATTCACAGCATATTGCATTTTCCTTAGGTGAAGCTGTAGGATGTAAGGAGTAAAAGCACATCATCAACTAATCTGTTTTAGCACTCTGAGCTATGTAGGTCAAGGGTGGCCTGTCTCCTAAGCCCTGCAAACTGCAGAGATCCTTTTAAGGCTGATAGCCACCTGACAAGCCCATCTCTGAGCTGCTCAGGGAGGGTTCTCAGCTCTCCCAGTCCCCACACTGGGCTGTCAGCAGGGCTGGGCTCAACGTGCAGCCAGGCTGTCCTAGTAATGTCTGCCTTAATTGTCACTGCCAACCTGCTCCCTCCTCTGCCAGTTTGCAGCTTCCTCATTGCTCTGGCTGGACTGGGATGGAAGGCACTTGAGAGGACACTTCATGTTCAGACTCAGGTGTTTGTTATTTCTTTTCTATATTACAGTCTCACAGGCAGTGAGTTCTGCAGTTCTTCACTAACAAGGCACAAAATGGCTAACTATGTTTTGTTACAAGGCCTTTTAAGGCTAAACTATCCAATTAAGAAATGACACCTAAATTATTTTCACTTTTAACCCAATAACTAATCACTTGAAGTCTGCAATGTGGAGTTTCCTGACCAATTACACAAAACCACCCAAACCCATGGAGAAGAAAGTGAAGAAGGACCAGCCTCCACCCTAAAACCTCCATCTTGCTTTATATATATTACTATATTCTAAAAACCCAAACTCTGAGTTTTCCCCCCTGTGATATTACACACTTCTATTCAAACTCCACACCCACAATCCCAGTTCTGTCATTCCATTTTGGAAGCTTCTCCACAGCCTCAGGTCAAATGCAGTGTTCTCTTGGGGGTCAGTGCCTGCCAGCACAGAAAGTCTGAAACTCTCAGCAGGCAGAACTCCAACTCTCCCCCAGCTGGGAGCAGAGCTCTGAGCTGTCCCTGTGCCACTCCAGGTGGGTAGCACTGAGTGGCACCCACAGCCAAACTGCTCCTAACCCCCCTCCATCAGCACAGCAACTGCAGACCCAAAACCATTTATTTTAGACCCAAAATCATTTATTTCAGACTCAATTATCATTTCCTGCCAATATGCATGCAAAATCTAAACACGCAACAGAACTGTGGTGTCAAAACTTACCATGTTTTCGTTTTAGGCTCGAGAGGCAATTCTTCATGGAGGTAAAAACTGTGCAATTTCACAGACTGACACAGTTCTGGAGACATTTTTTTAGAAACATCATAATAGTGGCCAAACTTGGTATATGTTGTTGGGCTGGTCTGTGGAAACAACAGTACTGATTACAATCTTAAACTATTATCTCTCAAAGGAAAGTAATTAACTAGCAATACACTTCCAACCTCTGTTTTTATCCCATTCAGCCTAAATAAAAGCTTAAAGTATAAAAACATTATAATAATTACTACTAAGTTTTCATTCCCCCATTGTCATACTTGAATGTAAATCTTTCACACAGAGTTCACCCTCTACCATTCCAAGTTGCAGCACCAAAGTGAAGCCAGATAATTAAAAGAATGTATTTTTTGCACATGTTCTAGACAGATGATCACAAATTTGCAGAGGCCCGATCTATGAAATCAGCAGAACATCGTGTGTTCAGCCTCTTTGATTTTTCAGTCTCTGACAATTATATGGGTACTACAGAAATATTTTCAGCTGACTTGGAAAATTTTTCTCTTTATTTATCATCAGTGAAAAAACCAACCATTGCATCTTCATATAAGTGATTTTAATAGAAAAATAAGAAATAGTTTAAAATTATTTTCATTTCCTTGAAAATCAAATAAACAATAGGCTGAGCATTACATGCAATAACTATGATTTGCCATAATGAAGATACATTTTCTTCAGATCTTAATTTTGGTACATAACCATAAATCAAATTTAATGTGTACCTGTGCACAAATTAAACATTTTGAACATGCTGTGCTATTAAATACAGGAAATAAATGCATCTGTTTGGTCCATATTAATGGAATTCAGAACAGAACCTGCAACATTATTTGAATTATACATGTAAAGTTAACCCCCCTAGGGACCCCCCCTCCAGACTGTTATACCATGAAAAATCCATTATTTCACCAAAAAAGTATTAAACTGTTAGGATTAGTTAGAATGATTTGATTTGGGTAAATATTTTGAAATTATTTGACTAACAGGTGTTAGGCCTGGTCAGTTATCAGAGAATATCAACAGTAAGAGCAATGCAATACTTTTCCCAGAATAACCAATGAAACCCAAACTTTTAGTTAAAAGAAATAATTACTTTTTAAAAAAATTAAAAACCTATGGAATTGCTTATGAATATCGTGTCATTCAAGGCAACCAGTTTTACTAAAAAATATATATATAGAAAAGCACATTGTCTAAATCAATGTACCAATTTATTTCTTGGTATCTGATTTTTAAAGCAGGCAGTTCAATAAAACATAACATTCCATCAAAATTTAAATGTTTTTCTTGTAAAATGTAACTTTATTCAAAACAAGGATTCTGAAAGCAATTTAAACAGGGGCTGTTCTTTGGCCTATAATCTATTCTTTATCCGGATTACAGATCAGAATGTTTTTACTGCAATCTCTGCCAGAGCTCATCTTTTTATTGTGTACTTCCAAGCCCCCTTAATGTTTTAGAAAGGCCTTGACTAACTGAACTTTGATCTGATGTCTTCATTGAGAAAAGCTCCAGGTCGCCCATTTCAGATGCAAATCCTTCCTGAGGCCCAATAGAGTTTAGTAAAGACAGCAAAAAGGAAGAAACAAGAAGTTTCCAGGATCCTCTTTGAGAATCCTGAGGCACATTGGTGTCCTTAATCCACCCCGCCGCAGGGATTAAGGTAGGTGATAACCTCTCCCGCTTCCAAAGAATGAGCACAGCGCCCACAAACTGGGTGGAGCCTGGGATTTGGCGCTAATAAAACCCCATAAAAGCAATAAAAGCTGGGTCCATGGCAGAGGGCCCTGAATAGGGCTCAGTGTCCTGCATTCCCAGGCTTAGCAGGGAGCTGCTGGGAAGCCTACCTGACCCGAGGAAGCGTGAATAATGGAACGGGGCAGAGCGGCCGCGCGCGGCGCCCAGCCACACTCGCCAGGCCTCTCTGACACCGATACCTTGGGCTTTAAGATTTCTCTCCTGGTTTGGTGCGCAGCTTCTAGCTTTGTATTAAGCTAGTTTATAGTTTATATTGTTACTAGGATCTTGTCACAGGATGGTGAAGACAAAACAATCCTATTCCAGCTGCAGACTCAAGGACAATCTCTTCAAAATTCAGGCCCAAAGCTTAAGCAACGTGAGAAGAGGAGGGCGGGCATGCAAGCAAGGAGGATGATGCTTCATCATTTGAAGCTATTAATTGGACAATTAACTCCAATATGCAAATGGACTAAAAGTTACAAAAATGTGAGATCTTGTGACCAAGCCCTCTTTTGCTTCCATCTTGGAGCCGTCTGGGCACCGCCAGGGTGTGGCCTTTGAAGGCACCTCCATAAATATCTACTTTATTCCTCTGAACTCCTTCTAGCTTCTGTTCCAGCTCCTCAAGAAGGCATCACTACATTCCTCAGCAGGCTGGAGGCTCAGGCCAGCTCTTTCCTGGATTCCTGGTTTGCACAAGGAGAAATACTCTAAATTGTCAGCAAGCAGAGCGCGCTTTTACGCTACCGTCTGCTGTTAATGTTTCTAATTGCAATCCTAATGTGCTAGAAATCTCAGATTTAGGAAGAACCAAGGCAGAAAATTGATTTCATGCTGTGACAGTTTATATATTGCCCCAAGAACATAAGCAGTTCATTAAAAAAAAAAAACAGACAAAACCACACTGTCTTGCCTTGCAAAACAGGCTCTCCATATACTCAAAAGTTGAAATTAATTCACCTCTGATACAGATATAACTAACAAACTGGCAAAGGCACATCAAGCATAACAAGGTCTTTCACTCCAACAGATTTCTTATAAATCTACTTTTTTCTGATGCAAGGTATGTGCAATATTTAGAGAGAAACCGCTGTGAAGAGCACTAATACAAACACCATGCCTAAGATCAAAAACCAGGTACCTGGCTGGTCTAAACAGGGTCAAATAAATGCAAAGGGAACATCTGAACTACCAATCAAAAATCTATTGCTACTCAGAAACAGTAAACAAATCAATCATCAATGACATCTTTTACTCAGCATTCCTGCTCTGTATTTAGCCAGGTAATGGGTAAAAAAGTTTCTGCCATCACATTTAGAGTTCTAGCTAAAAGCAAAGCTCATCTTTCTCTTTCACAGTTGAAACTATTTGACAGTAGTTTTTGGAAATGCACTGGCATATTAGTTCAATCAGTTTGGAAAATATGCCTTGAAATTTTATTCAACATTGGTTTTTACCAGCAAAGGAACATTTAAAGGAGGAATCACAACCAAAGTTGTTCATTAAATTATTGAACTAAATGTATTGTTATGGGTAGCAAGGCAGTATCAGATTTTTCCTCAATGGAGTATAATCACCAATCCAATTAACATAGAACAGAGACAAAATTTTATGATTACTGCAATACAAAATATTGAAAAATATCAATTTAAGCCTAATTTTCACCAATTAAAATGTCCTGAGGAATTTTAAGTATAGATTGTTTAAGACTGATACTTTTATTTGTGTGTTTTAATTTTTGCATAAATTTAACATACACACAACTCAATTATTCTCAGCTATTGAGAATTTTCGAGGTCCAATTCAAAAAGCAATAATAACAAGGGAAACTCCCCCAGAAAAGCTGACAATCTTATTCTATCTTGCATAATCAATTTTCAGTAATCAAGGGTACATACATCATGCATTTTCAAGAAATATTACATTAGTGGAAGAAGTGGTTGCTGCTATGAAGTTAAAGATGAGTGGACACCCAACTGAATTTTTAAAATAATTTTTCTATTTTGTTAGAACATCAGAACACAATTTGTTAACAACGCGCAATTGTTTTCATATCGGAACTCTGCTAGATTTTAAAACAGAAAAATTATTTTGGGGATGGTTCAGAGTGGCACAGCAAGCTTCACGATAATAAAATTGATGAGATTATATGATTACCCTGGAGGCTGTTTGATTTGGCATGTCACCATATATAGGTCTTTTCTGACACAACTGTATAGCCATGTCTGTGCAATTTCACAGAAAACCAAACATGCCAAGCCTTGTAAGATCATTTTGTCACATTCCAATTATGTTTTTAAGAATACAACTGAACTTACTAGGCAGGTATGACTACATCTAAACCAGAATTTATAAACGTAGACTAAAATGTACAGACAAAACCAGGATTTGATTCTGGACAGCCAGAAATGCTGTAATTTTGTTAAAGACTGATTGTGCCGCTGGATTAAATAAGAAAGCCACCAGCCATGGGAGATTGATTATCCACAAAACACCAACAACTGTAAACTCTCAAAGACTGACCACTGAGCTTGTTCCTTATATTGTCCCTGCCCAGTGCTTAGCTCCCAGTGACAGTGAGGCTGAGAGAATCTCAAGTGCTTGCTTTAGTTGTTATGCACATGGATAAGCAGGTCAACAGCTTGCTTCCACACAGTGCTTCCACTGCAGACACCCACTAAGTCCTGTTGATTAAACCTACTTAAGTAATTTGTGTGCAACTAAATTTGGGCCGTTTGGAAGCAAGCACATCATCCAAACTTTCGTAAAAAGCTGTCTCAGTTTGATAATACTCATTGAAAAAGCCCGTGGAACTTAAATGGTTTTTAGCTTTTAAATTACTATTGTCTGTAGTGAGTTTTAGAGTATCTGCAAACTCTCAAATTCCCTTTCTTTTTGCGTCATTAGTAATTAAAATATTCAGTGGCGTATGATAGTTTTCCCCCAAGAGGCAATCCTGTAACACTGCCCATTAGTAGTTCTGTTGCCTAGGTTCTACTGATAAGCATTTGCTTTTCGAATTCATTTTGAGTGCAAGAGGAAAGAAGCAGAAAATAGGCATTACCTCCATTTTTGGTAAATTTTGGTAGCGCCAGGCTATTTTCATAGAATCCTGAAAATCCTCAGGCTTCACAGCTGCTGCTTCATCTCCCAGTTCCTTCCTGTAGGAATCATCACGCAAAGGGGCTGGAAGTTCCTACAGGTAGAGAGCAAAAAAAAATGTCAGCTACCTGCAGGAGAAATAGCAGTTCAGGTTTTTATCCACACCCCCCTCCAGCCAGATAACACAGTTATCTGAGTATAATGGGCAGCTGCAAAATCTGTAAAAGATTAATAGATTAAAAGAACTCTTCTGAAGGACTGGCTCCTACTAATACTGAGCAGGAAAAAAACCCATTTAATTATTACTGGAAAAATAAATTATAGAAGTAAAAGAAAGAAAGCAGAATGGAAATACCACATTTGATGCTCTGCTTCATCTTGAGTATTCCCATTCCCATTGAGTAGCACCCATATTCTTTTTTTGTAATCTTTCTTTAGAGGCTGATCTCCTAAACTACTCCATTTCTGACAGCGGGCAAGTTCCCTGCATATTTAAGCCTATTTAAGCCTTTTCCCATAGCAAATTTAAGCCTATTTTAACATAAGAACTTTGTTAGCTGCTGTAAATCTTTCAGAAGTCTCCAACAGATCACAACAGCCTACAGACACCAACTGAAAGCCACTGCAACAGGATGGATTGAATTTTCTCTTCTGCTAACCATTAGGCACGATATCTACTCATGATAGATATCTCATGGACATAAACACAGGAAAGGAAGGGGGGAATGTTCAATTCTGGATTTTTAAAAAAGTTTCTAATGTACTTTTCTGCCTTTGCTGCACTGCTGAAAAAGTAAACAACGCGTGCTGAATTCAGAACTCATGGAATGGGCTTCTACACCTACTGGAAAAATAAAGTGCAATGAAGTTTTCTGCCCCAGCTTTATCACAGCCATCCCTCTAAGCTGGAGGGCACAGAATCTCTGCTTAAAAGAGAACAAGGCTTGGCTGAAAACTCTGTTTTCCTTGAGCAAAGATTCCTGAGGAAGAACTGTGACTTGCCTCAAGGGTCAAACCCACACAGAGCTAGCCAGTAGCTCTGTACTGCGCGTTGCGACTGTCAAAAAGCAAATCCGAAACCTTTAGAAGAAGAATCTGGATTGAAGGGTGGGACACACATCAAACACTGCACACAGGCAGGGCTTATGGTGACCATAAATACCCAGGTGACATTCATGGCTTTGTGTGGGTACACACGGTACAAACTCAGAAAGGAAACAATGAAACTTTTAACACATCCATTTTGGGTTTAGTGTTACACTTATCTACTATGCATAAAATTAACATTAATATATAACAATCAATTATTAGGAATTTTAGTATTAATTACAACCATTTGTAATGATAATTTAATAATAGATTCAATAATTATTAATTTTATTAATAATATCTTTTACATGAATATTTAATTTATTTACATTTATTTTATTAATATTCATTATGCATTCATTTATATGTATTAACATATAGACATTAATATTATAATATTTAAAAATAAATAAATAATGAATTTATATAATAATTATTATTCTTTAATTATTATATAATATATATTCTTATTATAATTGCTATAATGTTATCATCATCATTGATATAATAATATAATAAATAATATTAATAGCAAATAATTATTAAAATTATAAACCTTTAATTAATCTATATATAACTTTACTAACAATATGCGCTACTTTGTTTGTTTTGCATATATTAACATCTATAATTATGGAAAAAAAAGATTTCAGATAATTGCTTCTGTCCCTTCCTGGGGTTGGTCACTACACTTTCTGAGGCACCAGGCAATGGAAATTATGAAAACTTTTATAAACTTTATAACTTAATAAAGTTGCAGAAACAGAACAACTGTATCTATGTGTTTCAACAGCTCAGCAAAAGGTACAAAACACACCTTTGAGCAAGTTATTTCATTTCTTTTGCTTTTACAAATGAACTACAAAAGGCTGGTAATGACTATTCATGGGAACAATTATGTACAGAGTTATATTTTCAGATGTATCACAGCTTGTTTAAAAAATACATTTGCATACAATAAACTCATTACTGTGGTAGTAAAAATTAGGCTTTCTGGGTAGGAAAGCTACACAAAGATGAAAATTTTGATTTAGTATTTAGTTTTCATTAAGTTTACAGATTTATAACAGCTGCCTCAATAAAAAAAATTACTTTAGTCAGAGTTCCATTACATCTACCCAGCAAGAGAGCAGGCAAGCTTTCAAATGAAAGATTTCTGACAAATGGGACAAAATGAAAAACAGAACACTGGACTGAAAGGTTCTGAGAAAGCATAAGCACAAACCAGAGCTGACAAGTGCCCGGATGCATTTCACATACATGCAGATACAAACCACTTACATTTACTTCTAAGAGCATTAGATGAAGTATTTTTCTTTAAAAAAAAAAGTTACTTTGAATTGTTAATTTTATAACTTAGCTATCCTCAACAGAGAGTTAATCAATCTTATTTTCCAATTGAGATGTTGCTTTGAAAACACATACTGAACAGTTCAATTATTGTGTAGATTTAATTTCCTCATACAATTATTCATAGATTTCAACATATTTAATAATAATTTAATAAATAGATTTTTCATAGATTTAAACTTCCTATCATAAAAAGGTCTTTCTTTTTCAGTGAAGAGCTGTTGATACTCAATCATCTCAAATTATTCCTCATTTAACAGTAATTTTAAAAAAACCCAAACCAAGTTTCATTTACAAAAGTGAGTTCTGCAGAGATGTAATTTGGAGGCTCAAGCAACATTTCCAGATCAACTTGCCGCCAGGTAATTTTTTGTAGTGGTGAGCAATCTCTGTTTTTTTTCTGAAAACAAGAGCCTGCAGAGATCAGGAAATCTTGCTTAAACATTTCCTCCACCTCCCTGAGCCTGCCCCTGGTTCAGACACCACCACTGGGCAGTTCCTACATCACTGCAAAGCCAGAAGCCAGGAAATGACAAATTGTACAATTCTCCTTCCTGCAGGTAAAGAGGAAAACAGCAGCAATATTTCTCACAACTATTTAATATTTTTCCCCCCGAGAATCACTGCAAATGCCTATAATTTGTGCTGCTGGTTCATTGTTGTTACGTAGTAATTGGGAAAGTCAAATTTGAGACAGGGACATTAACTACAAAAATTTGTCTATTTTACACATAAAATGTATTTCATGCTGAAAATAGAACAGAGGTCAAGACAATAAGGGTGAGAAGTTCTCCAAGTTGCTGAAATAACCTCGTGTAACACTGAGAAAAAGCTCCTGCCTTCCAGCGAGAGAACAAAACTTTCTTCCACGGCCCTGTGTGGCAGGGAGAAAGCACAAATCCCAGCTGCTGACACCCAAAAAACTCAGTACAAAACAATCACAGGCACACACACCATCATCACTGCAACACAACTTGGCACTGTGGTGTGTCCTAACTGCTGCTAAAAATGAGGCAGATTAAGAGATCAAGGAAAAAAATTGTTTCATCTGAAGCTGATAAAAGGTTTTGGCTGCCAGAGATGAAAATCCATCAAAGTATCCCAAGTATCCATCTGAAACAGCCTTTTTTTTGTTTTTCTGTTCTTTGCCAATATAGCTTGCTTTTAATTTCTAACACAAGAAAGAGTTTTTATTTTGACATAATAAAAAACTTCTGACAACAGAAGAGCACATGCATCAGCTTAGGTCTGGTTTATTCTGTCTTGCCCCTTGGAAGGAAAAGGAGAAAAGACCAGGAGCACTCCAAGACCTCTCTCAGACCAAAACCAACTCCAAGCTGCTTTTTAAATGCCTTTACCTAATAATACCATGCTTAGCTAAAGAATGTTCCTTAGATGTGCCATGTCCTTGTCCCCCTGCAAGGGACTCTGAGATTTAAGACATTTCTGGGCCTCCCACATCTCACAGCCATGCAATTTTCTACGCCAACATCTGTTCCAAAGCAAAGGTACCCTGACTTGTACTCTTGGATGTGGGGATTGTGAACTACATGGCCTCTGAGCAGGCTCTGTACATAATAAGCTGCAGCCTGGAGGAGGTGCTCTGCCTTTGGATAATTTGAAGACCAACTGCCTGAGCTCAAGCAGTTTTATTAACCTGCTTAAATACATTCCAAGATATACTTGGAATGAGCACAAAGAGGGGGGAAATTTTCAATCCTATTCAAGGTCAGCTTGTCTGTAATTTCATCATATTTTATATACAGAATAATAAGCAGAGCTAATAAAGAATGTTTACCTCCAGATTTACATCCTAATTTTATCACTGTGGATAAAGCAACCAGCTTCAGATACCCTCAACTCCATTTACACCAAGCTGGAAGAGAAAGGAGAGGCAGAACATGCAGGAGCTGTTTGAAGGCATCTCTATATTCACTAGAAGCCAGCATGCCTTCATCAGCCTGCCTGAAGACTCAAAAAAATACCTAGATAGTCACTGTTTCTCCTTAGGATGTACTGATCCATGTATCTCAGGCCTTAATTTAAGATTTTAGTTTACTACTTCTAGAACAGTCTTCCTTTAGTTTACTTAGGGACAGAACCCAAAAGTTCATAAAGTTCTAGTTTAAAAAGATTTCTTTAAATTTTATTTCTTTATATTGTCAATAAAAAGAAAAAAAGTAATAAAAAAGGAAAATATTCTAAATGTTTTATTCTAATTCATATTGCTCTTTAATTATTATTAATAATTTTTTCTTAGTACCCTTTTAAAATTGTAAACCTACTTGACCTTTCTCCTAATCCTACCTCACAACAAAAAGTAAGTACACTAATAATTAATCAACACTAAACCCACCATACTTCTTGATATAATTAGCCAAAAAATCTCAAAATTAACAAAATCTCAAATTAACAAACCCAAACCACTATAATGGGCAATACTGAAAATACTGAATGATCCACAAATTTCTTCTTTTCTTCATATCTGCGTTTATTCTTCACAAATAACTAGAATTGGAATGAAAGGCTTTCCCCTTTTCTGACTCTGATAATTAAATGCAATTATTTCTCACAAGAAAGGAACTGTTTCCAAACCTGACCATGCCTGAGTGACACAGAGCACCTCAGTGTGAGAGTTGGCAGCCCAGCTCTCATTACACAGACATATCCTCAAAAATATCTCTGTCATTACACAGATATAGCCTCAAAAATATCTCTATCATTAGCCTCAAAAATAAAGGCTCAATGTAGCCTCAAAAATAAAGGCTGGATGGTTGGATCTGTACTTCAAAACCCTTAACACCATGAAAGGCTTCATTACTGCACAAGAATGACATGATTTAGGATTTAATAGATTTATGTTCTTCACATCAAAATCAGAATTTTAGAAGAACGTAGTATTAGCAAAATATGTCGAATTTATTTACAAAATTTCAGGCAGAGTCTGGAAATCAAAGTGTTTTTTAAACAATGGACCAAGAAAAGGAGAGTTGGGTTATCAGCCCATAATCTCTCTATTTAATCTATTTTTGCTGAAAAATATCTCAGCTCCCACAACACAGAGCTTTGAAAAGCTTTGGGACTGACAATTTCATGGCATCAGTGTGTCTGTCAACTTCTGAGAACTGTTACATTCTCCCAGGCTAAAAAAAGACAAATATTTCATAAGGTACATAAAAAAAACAAAGCATGTAGCAATGCATTAGTTAAAATAAAAATAAAAAAAACCCAAAAACATACAGCATTTCTTGGGGTCAACTAAAATACAAATCTTGGCTATGCAGCACAAACACACAAAAAGGCAGACAAGTGCTAAAGTTATTAAGGGCAGCTGGGCTGGAGACAAGGAAGCTTGTTGCTGTTTTAAAATGAAAAAAAAATTTTGGGAGGAAAAACCAGTTTTCTGGAGTGGTCACAGTAAATGACAAAGCAATTAAAATCATTTTGTTTCCTGCAAACCAAGCTATGAAGGTTTTACTGCAAAGAGGGGCTAATTTATTTCAGTAATAAAGCTTTTATCTTTGCAATAACTGCTGGAGGAGCTGTACCTGCTGCAGCCCAGCTCCTTCTGGGTTTGCTGCCCCAGTGCTGAGCCTGCCTTGTTTTGGCAGATGCACGAAGCAAAACCAGATTCTAACAGTTTGACCTCTCTCACTTCTTGGGTTCTCTGGGGGATAATAAAATCCAAGATACAATCCCACAGCAGTTAATGAAGCTTAACCTCACACCCTCTTAATTACCAATGCATTACACCAACTATAGGCATCATACTCCTCTCTAAGCTATTTTACAATTCTAAAGAAGTACTACTGTGCTATTATTTAGCAACATAATCCAAGCTGTATGTGAAATCCCTCTTATATAAAATCCTTTGATCCTTATGGGTTTCAATAACTGTATAACTCAAAGTACTTAAGAATTTAAAACATTATCGATTTACGTATCAATAAATATGTTTTTCACACGGATTTATGCAACTAATTTGAAGTGCAGCTATCATCACAAGTATGATAAAAACAAAATAAAACAATACTAAAGGGATAATACTAAAATAAAAATACTAAAATTCGCATGAATTTAAGGCTCTTTTTCATCACGTTAATTTTTAGTATTTAAAGGACACCAGATGGTAAGTCAGGAAGGGTAAATATTTCCTTTTCAACAATGCAGTATATAAATGTCAGTTTAAAGGGCCCTACTCCCAAAAGAGGGGGGAGGATTCTACTTTGATTGCAAATACTTGTGAATACAAGGTGCATTGTTAAAGAATATAAATGAATGGATGCTGATTTTTCTTCTTTCAGCAGCCCTGACACAATAACTTATTTCCATCTCCAGGTAAGGCTTGTCTACAGAAATTTTCCCCTGACATTCAGAAAGACCTAATGTGTGCCAGCCCAGGGTAAACAGGAATTGTGTGAACAGAAACAGGAAGCAATATTCCTCTGTTTTAGGAAATAAGAAGAGCCAGTTGCAAGTACTCTAAGTAGCCTATTTTTAAGACATGAGAATACAATCTATACTCCACATACACAGAGGTAAACCCCACACTTAAGTCACGGAACTCTTTTGCTGTAACTCCCTTGCACTGTGGCTGCATTTCACAACACTTGAACCCAAGAATGCCTATCAGACAATCAAATGAAATTTCTTAAAATTTCACAGTTTTGTGAATCAGCTTATGAATACTTAAGTATGTGACAGATAAATATAGCAGAGAATGAGAAAGTAAAATTGTGTGAAGGACCTGAGTGTCCTCGTCCCAAACTCTGTAAACCCTGCTGCAGTGTACAATGCACAGGCCTGAGCCTAAACAGAGTTAATGACAACAGCATTATTCCTGAAAACCTGCAGAGATGAGCACTGGAAGCAATAGCTCATTAACTACAAAGTTACCAACTAGATTTGTTAAACAGATATTTGTGGACATTGAAACCTGAACATTGAGATTTTATCACTTTTATGATACATTTTTGTCGTGGTTTGACGGCGGCACAATGCCCCCACGAAAATATATTCTCCCCCGTGTCTGCTGTGAGATATGACCAGAAATAGAGCAAAGAAAACAAAAGATTTATTAACCTACAACTATATGTAAAAAGTAACACACACATAACTCAGAACAGAAACCTTACAAAACATTCCTCCTTCTCCCCCCCAATTTCCACCACCACACGAAACAGAACCTGAGATTCTCAATCCAGTTACCACCCCTCAGATAATCAACTCTCAGTTAAAGGCGAAGGAAGTGTCACAGTTGAGACATCCACAATGCACAGAGTGTCCCCAGAGAATTCCAGAAAGCTTCAGCCCACACAGAGAAACATCTCACCTCTTCAGCAGGCTGCAAGTGGCTGCTTTTTTTGTCCCTCAGCCCAGCCTTTTATGCCCTCCTGTTGATGCCCTGCACCTGTGTGCCCTCTGTGTGATTGCCCAGCACCCCTGGGCACTCCATGGCTGTTACTTTTAATATGATTCACCTGCTTTTCACAGCTGCAGCCAATTAGGGATCAGCCACAGCCCCACTCCCAACCACCACAAACTCTGTGCCTGCAAGTGACACGTGCGTTTAAAAAACCTCTAAGTTCAGAACTTAAGTGCTGAAGTTCTTAAGTTCTGAACAGTAAGATGGTGAAAGAAAATTTCCTTGATGAACAGACTGGCAGATGAGAAATCAAAAATTTGAGCCATTCTTTTCCTCTGGTTCTAGAAAAACTTTTTATTAGATTGATCTGAACTTTTGACAACGACAAAGCTTTATGCTTTAGTTTCCAGAAAAGGCACTGCTTTAAAAGATTTAATTCTTTTTAAACACAAGAAATTTTTTTTTCCAAGTGTATCTTTCACACCTCTACAACTTCTATGTCAAGATTATGACACAGTTCATAATGGAGAAAGTTGTACATTACAATATAATGAAACATTTGGATTTTAACCATGAAAAATGTAAAACAGATTCACCCAACATGCAAGTCAGAAAAGCAAACAGATGAGTGAGAGCCACACAAAATAGAAATTAAATTTTTCAACTCATCTGCCAGGCTTAGCCTCAACCCTCATCTTTGTGCTACCACAACGCTTCAGGCAGTAGGGAGGTAGTAGGAAAGTTCCATTTCTGCTGTAACTGTAATTGGATTTCTGTGTATTAAGTGACACCATTTAACAGCAGGCAGCAGCTGAATCACTGCAGCAAGTTCCTGCATTTTGAAAATATATTCAGAAGAAAAGACTAGGAATGTTGCCCTATTTGCACATATATTTTTTACCTTTTGAGGTATTATGCTTTTAATTTGTGAGCATCTAAAACTGGAAAAACACCTCTAGCATTGATACATAGCTTCTCTCCTAATACCAGACAGCAAAGAGACAGCAAATAATTAGAATTACTCTCTGAAAACAGATAGCCCTGGCCACCAGCCTGATAATTTCTTCCAGGTTTGCATTTTTCCTTTTGATAAAACGATTTAGGATCATATCCATGAGGGAAGAATATAAGCATCATGGCTGAATGTACTTTGCTGAAGTGAAAAAAGTCCATGCAGACAGCGATGTTTTCTTTCAAGGCATTGTTTGCACACACCATAATACAGCAGCCCCAAGGTTTTTATTGTAGTAATAATAATATTAATAATAATAATAATAATAATTTTAAAAAATGAAATGGAAATAATAAAAGTTCATTTTGCTATGTTCTTCCTGCATTCCCTTTTTCAGCAGGAAAAGAGTAAATGAGCACTTTCTGTTTTTCAGGCCTGCCCTGTTTGTTGAAGGTAGAACTTTTTTAGTCTTCTCCAAATTACATACTTAAGCAAATATAAAATTAAAATACGATATTTAAAAAGTATATAAAATATAAAAAATATAAAATTAAAATTTTTAATTTTAACTTTTGCTTTCGATATCTTTTCAGCTTAGGAACTTTCAAAAATAGTGCTCCTGGAGGGGTCTTTTTTATGTTTTCCCTATTTTTTTTTTCTCAATAGCCATTACAGCTGTCCACACATCCCTCTCAGCTTCACCACCACAGGAAACTGCATCTTCCCCTTCCACTGTGACACCCTCCATCCTCTCTTCTTGGAAGAGAACCTCCAAAAGGCAATCTCAGCTGAGTGCAGAAGTATCCTGCAATAAAACTCCCACTTGACAACAGACATTCCATTGAAAGGCAACAATCAAAGTTTTCCACAAGAGATGAGCAGACAGCTGTAGAAAGCAGTTCTGGAGCTCCCACTCTTCCCCTCAGGCTTGCAGGTACCACGTGGAAAGGTCACAGATGCAGCACTGGCCAGGGTGCCACAGGTTAAGTGCAATGCTCAAGGGTTTTGCTGGTTTGTTTTCCAGAACAATAATGAGCTCTAAGTCTTCCTTACAAGACAGAAGGTTTTGTGTTGGAAGGAACCTCAAAGATCATCTCATTCCAAGCCCCCTGCCACAGACAGGGACACCTTGTACTAGCAGGTTCCTCAGAGCCCCATCCAGGCTGGCCTTGGACACTTCCAGGGATGGGGCAGCCACCAGGTCCTTCTCTGGGCAACCTGTGCCAGGGCCTCGGCACCTTCACAGAGAAGAATTTCTTCCCAATATCCAATTTAAGTCTGCCCTCTGTCAATTTAAAGTAATTTCCCCTTGCTCTGTCACTACACTGCCCTTGTGGAAAGTCCCTCTCCAGCTCTCTCCTAACTGGAAAGCTGCTGGAAGGTTCCCCAGAGCCTTCTCCTCTCCAGGCTGCACAACCCCAATTCTCAGCCTGTCTTCCCAGGAGAGGTGCTGCAGCCCTCTGAGCACCCCATGGCCTCCCCTGCACTCAGTGCAGCAGGGCTGTGCCCTTTTATTGCTGGGGAGCCAGGGCTGCATGCAGAGCTCCAGCTGGGATGCCCAGAGCAGAGCAGAGCAGAGCAGAGGGGCAGGATCCCCTCCCTGCCCTGCTGCCCATGGTGCTCTGGCTGCAGCCCAGGGCACATTTGGCTCTCTGGGCTCTCTGTGCTCACTGCCAGGTCCTGCTGAGCTTCCAATACCCCAGCCCCTCTCCTCAGGGCTGTTCTCCATCCATCCTCAGCCCAGGCTGTGTTTGTGCTGGGATTGCCCCAGCCCAGGTGCAGGACCTTGCACTGCCAGGTCCTGCTGAGCTTCCAATACCCCATCCCCTCTCATCAGGGCTGTTCTCCATCCACCCTCAGCCCAGGCTGTGTTTGTGCTGGGGATTGCCCCAGCCCAGGTGCAAGACCTTGCTCCTGGCCCTGCTGAACTCCATGAGGTTCTCCTGGGCCTCTCCAGGCTGTCAGTGTCCCTCTGGATGGATCCCTGCCCTCCGGAGGCTGCACACAGAGCATGCTGCTGGCAGCTTGGTGTCCTCCATCCAACTTTGCATAGGATCCACAAAGCAAAGGCAACTTAACAGAGCAATCTTTATTGTCAAAGTAAGCTTTTATAAATAACCCATCTTTTCTCATTCAAATTTGTGAGAATCAGTTCTACCCCCCAACCTAAATAAAATAATCAGGAATAAAGGTAAAGAAATTATTTTACAGGCAGTTTAGGCAGTTGTAGAATTTTAATGCCAAACCTGAGGTAATTTTACTATTAAATAAACTTTCTATTTACCAATGCAAGCAGTTTTATTTTATGATCAGTCACAGAAGTCACCATATCATTTCTTATATTATATACATTCCCAGTGCTTATGCCCTTAGAGTAAAAAGTTGCCTTTTTTTTGAAGACTGTATGAACAGAAATGCTCTCCAATGTTTAAAATACTTTCTAAAAACCAGCGTGTATATAGTTCTGTAGGTTTTACCAGAGGTGTATAATTTTTCAGCATTACGTCTTAATGCCAGTTTCCTGAAGGAGCTTTGACTACAAAAGGCATGAATATATTTTCAAAGGATGATGGATAAATTGGTGGGTGGTAATATAATATATCTTAGGCAGCTGATCAGGGCTTTTTATCCTCTGCCTGTCTTTTAGTTATACACAATTTCAAGATAATTATGGTCTATAAGAATGTCTTTTCCCCTTCCTACTACCAGCAATATTTGTCTTGGTTATAGGTTCAAGAAACTTCCAATCACATCACAAAATTGGAATAGGGCAATTATGGCATTTCAGCAGAGAGCTGAACATGCAAACAGACTGACCACACCATATGGACACTTAATATGGACACAGTATGGACAGTTCATGAACTGCCTTTATGAAATACACCAGCTAATTAGATACTGGCTGTGGAATGTGTTGAATCCATACTTGAATTTTACAAAGTAAAACCCAAGCCTAAGGTGTAATTCAGGTTGGTGTCTACCATGTCTGTGTTACCTTTCCAGTAAAGAATACAGTCCAATCAGATGCTGAAAATAAATTAATTACTAATCTCATTAAATGAAGTGCCATGTTATTCAATGGTCAGATAGCCTTTATTAAAATCCCAACTCTGTGGAGTCATCCAAATCCCAAGCAGCTCATTTTTATGACTGGAGAGATCTTCTTGAAGCACCTGAAGGGTGAGGGTTACTTCACTGACACAATACAAATCAGAGAAATTAACTCTGCTGTGCCTTG
The DNA here is from genome assembly GCF_901933205.1 of Camarhynchus parvulus. Classification (NCBI taxonomy): domain Eukaryota; kingdom Metazoa; phylum Chordata; class Aves; order Passeriformes; family Thraupidae; genus Camarhynchus; species Camarhynchus parvulus. The sequence continues at coordinate 1,795,106 of NC_044575.1, read as the reverse complement.
TGTGCTTAACAAAGTTAGTGTTGAACAGCCAAGGTGAGAGTAAACAGCACAGACAAGAATATTGTTGGATACACAAGGGCACAAAGGGAGGCAGAAATCAACACAAGATGATGTTTATACAGCAATATTGTCCCTGGATTTATAGTCTCCTATGGCAGCACCACCGTGGAGTCACAACAGAGGAATGCAGCATTCCTGCCTACTGTCTACCCCTGGAAATTATGAAGGAAAATGATTCCATATCAGACAACACAGCTGGGTAAGGCACAGCAAACGGACTGACCCCAAACTCAAAGTGGTACAAGGTGTATGGCAGACGTATGTAACAGTGTCTGCTGGTTATCACATAAAGGAGCCAGAACAAACACGATAGGCTATGAAAAACTGAATCAAAGGTGAATGAAAGAAAAGTGGAATGTATATTAGCTACTCCATTTTAAGAAAATTTAATGCAATGCAATAAAAAATACTAATTTGGATAATTAAATCTCAATGAGAAAAACAACTGCAACAATTGTGTTGTATCATTAGGCAGTCAATACTTGATTATCAGTTCTTTAAAACCACTTAATTAAAAAAAAATAGAACATTCTTATATAATTAATATTTGAAAATCAAATTTTAACCTGTTTGTTTAACCTTTATTCTAAACCACAAGTGAGAAAAAATTTCACCCTTAAATGAACCTTCTTTAGGTTCAGGAGCATTAAAAAACTGATTTTTCACAACCACAATAATTTCATTTAATTAAGAATATACTTTTTCCTGAATACTGATGATAATGTTCAAGAGGTAAGGCATAGAATTTACCATCCCTAGGTAGGAAAACAGAAGAGTAATCATTTTGTCCAGAAACAGTCTCTGAAGACACTTAAGGAAATAGCCAGACTTCACTTGATGCAGAAGTAATCGGGAAATTACATGTTACTTCTGATATTAGGAAAACGCAGCCTTAGAAAGACATAAAATATTTAATGAAATTTTGCAAGATTATCCTCACACTTCAGCATTTTTTGCACTGTTGATCAGACTTTTTCCCTTATGCAATTTTCTCATGACAGAAACTATCAGTGTTTGATTGGGAGTCCACTGAAGTCTGGAGGGATCCTTTCTGTGTGACCTGATCCAAAGCTGACCAAGTTCCCTAGCACAAAAAAGAGTCAGAATGAAATGTAAGTGTAAAGGAAATTGTAAAGATGTTCAATGATGTTTTTATTTTCTACAGGAAACTACAATAAATATCCACACAAACTGTACACTGTTTCTACCACAAAATACTGGAGGCAGCTTAACAACACTTCCTCCTGGGCACAAGGAAGCTGTAAGCAGTTGAGTTTAACTGAAACCATCCTACTAAGTCAGTGGAATAAAGAAATAAAATAAAGAATAAACAGGTTCCAAGCCTGATTTGGCCTTGGGAGGATCTTACTCCACTGTCCACAGATGAGAGGTAGAGACCTGAATTTAATTCCCAAATCTGGCTAGTGTAAATACTCCTGTTCTTCCCAACACATTCTTATGAATCATCAAGATTAATTCATTTGTTGCTACACAATATGTACACTTTAAAATGCATTTAATTCACCAAGAAATTACAGCTTTACTTATCAAAAGCAATGAGTCTTCTTTACCTTCAAAATGTTGTCAGGATGCTCTTTGGCAGAAGCAACAAACAGGTCATGTCCACAGACAATTCCCTCTGCGAGAAAATACTTGAACAACAAACTGGAGTAAAGGCCATATTTATCCTCCTCTGTGAAAACAAGAATGGTTGGATTTTTATTTTTTTTATTAGATAAATTGCCCACCTGTAGGTTCACAACAGTATAAAAGGCCTCTTTGGGTCTATCTCCTGGAGTATAGAATTTACAACAGAGATCAAAGGTAAAATAGGACTCCAAAACTTTTGAAATAGAGCTTGATAATACTGTATTTCAAATTTTTCAAGCCAGAGGAATAGTCCTCAATCAGGCATTTGATTCTAAGACATGGATGGGATACAGCCTCCTTACAAGGCTTCCCATCAAGTATCAACTAAGATGGCTGAATTTAGGGATTAATGGCAAGGGGTTCCTTAATTTAGGAAAACTATGTTAACATTTATATTCTTAGTGCTTAAAACCTGCTTAAAATATTTGTTACCTGATGCTTTTCAAAATTCAGCCACATTTGGCATGCTAAGCCTATACAGAGGTAACATTCAGAATAGAGACACTTTTATGTCAGCATTTATTCCAAAATAAAAACTACAAAAACTGTGAAAACTACAAAAGCCAAAGGGATGTATTGAAGAAACCAAACAATTAGCAATGCTTTTTTTGAAACCTAACCAGAGCAAAATCAGAACAAATTCAAAATTCAAAAGATTCATGAATTTGCAGTTTAAGCAGCGAGACAATACTCGTTAGCAGACATTGTGAACACTGGCCCACTGAAGTGAAAACACAAACTCTGACTTCAGAAAGAACAGCATTTCCTTTAGCTTCCCTGGTGCAAGTGAAGTGTCAGAAATTAGCAGAATTAGGCAGTCTTAATGAACTCATACAATTAAAACTCAGCATAACTTCAAGCTATGGGAAGTGGATGTGTGCGAAACAACTGAAATCTGAACCATCTCTGATTTTTTGTTATTTGTAGGAAGTACCAACAATAGCCCTGTTAATGCTTTGTATGGTTTTTGGGAGAAAAGTGAATGTGCTACATTAGGTTTCACTTTTTCATCTCTTAATCTGGCAGCTGAAAGACAATGCACAGGGATGCTGAGGCAGAAAAATACAGAGAGATATTTCTTTATACAGAACAAATAAAACTCAATTTATTATTGGTGTGACTTGGAAAATATTCCCTAACTACACATATGAAAAAGTAAAATTAAAAATAAAAAAAACAGTAACAGAGAGAAAAAGAAAAAGTTGTCATTCATATCCAACTTGCAAAACACAGTAAAGAGGAAAATAAAAATACTCTAACTTTGACATGTACCACAACCAAAATGAATCAATGGAGTGAAGGAGAAAAGGAAAGGAGGAAAGTGTATATCCATAAAGGAAAAGGAAAACCAATAGCAATGGGGAAACCTAGGAAACAAATCACAGGGAAGTGTTGCTGCACTTCTACACTCCTAATATCTTGCACGTGTAATGATACTCTCAGCGCTCACATTAACAAGAAATTCAAACCACAAGTGCTCAAAACCACTGGAAAAAAAACAGTTCTCCAAGAGATATTCCCCAACCTCCATGGGATATTAAGTAAAACACAATTTATTTCCTGCTTTTTTAAACTTCCCTGTTAAATTCAGTATTTGGAATAACAGAGTCAATAGAAGTTACTCTAAAGCAGTGACTCAAAACAGAGAAAAATGTTTTATAATCCAGGCACTAAGACAGGAAATGACATAAATCTGGATATCCAAACAAGCCAAAGGGAATACAATAATTACAACACTATTACTACTAGTACTAGCCACTCTGCAGCTTGCTGTAGAGTCTTAGGCTTTTAAGAACCTAAATTGCATTAACAGAACTTACCTTTGATACTGTTGACCTGCTTAGGAGGCGATATTAGCCTTCAATGTACTTACAATAATACATTGACTTTTTTTTAATATAAGGGTCTTGTGACAAATATGGACAGTTCTGAATCATAAAAAGCACAGGACTGACAAAACCTTACTGGTGACAGTACTGGGTTCCTTGTCAAAATTCATCAGGATGGATTTCCAAACTGCAATTTACTTGAGAATTTGGAGCTTGTAACTAAATATTAGATGCAGTTTATTCTTGCACCCTTATAAAGCCATTATTAATGTTACTGAAGAACTGCCTTCCTACTAACTCAGTGATGAGACTGAGGATGTAGAGCCAGCTACGAGACTCAAGTGGACACAGGGCTCAGTCAGCTGAAACTGAAACACTCCCACTGCAGAAACAAAAGGCAGAACTGACACTACTTAAGTTTTGAAGAAGTATTATGATTGTATTTTGTAAATAGTCTTTGCAGCCTGCTTAAATCTTAAACTGCTTCAAGAGGGAAATAAAACCCCATTGCTGAATAAGTGTCCCTTGTAACTGGAGTCCAGACCACTGACAGCTCTTGCCACCTCACACATTGGCTCTCTCCAGTTGTTCTTACTGCTCTATCATCAGTAATATATTATTCACACTCTATTGATTTCCATGTGCTAATCTCCAACTATGAAGCTCTCAATTTAAGAAGGAAAGACCTCTAGAAATCAAAGTGGCAGCATGAGCTCTACATTTTTTGTTTTAAATTGTCTGAGGCACCTGAAAGAAGCCACCAAGGCTCCCCTGTAATCACATCACTGTGGCAGATGTCACTGGAGGGAGACAATTTTGTTAGATCTCTCTCCCTTTGAACAAGAGAGGAAAAAGAACACTCATCAGGCACTCTGGAAGGATCCTCAGCTGCAACATTTACATCATCCTTGCTGAATGAAAAATCTTGGGTTCTCAATTTTTAACTACAGGTTAAAGTTCACCTTCTTCACCATCTGAGGCACAGAAACACTGAGTTGATAAGTATTTAACTGACATTTAATGGAAAATAAGAAAATGTCTCGTTTGTTCCAAGTGTTTTATGGCTTGAGTCTGTGTGTACAACTATACAGACAGTCTTTCTGGATCGTCATTTTTGATATTAATTATTCCTTAGAAAGTAAAGAATGTACTCAATTTCTTGTGCCAAACATAACAGAGAAATTCCATAAACCATGGATAAATACAAGAAATCATATGAAGTGTTGGTGATCATTTAACTAAGCTAAGAAGAAATATGGCTGTAATAGTTAAGAAGAATTTTTCTCACATTTTATTAGAAATGCTGAAATGTTAAAACATATTGTAGAAATAAAGCCATGAAGAACTAGTGTATAAACCTTTTAAGTGACTTATTGAGATTCTAATTAATTTTGTTGATTCATTGATTTATTTGTAATATAACAGAGCTAGAGAGGTTCATACATTGCCATACTCTTCCAAAACATATTTTGCAAAACAACTAGGAATGTTCAAGTTAGCAAATAAAAAACATGTTCCGTGTAAGGACACATCATTTTAACATAAGCCTTTCCTTTCTTCTTAAATTTTAATAAGAGTAAACTTGCAGTAAAAAAATTAAATTAAGAATTGGAAAGTGATCTAAATATAAACCACCTCATAGTTTCCTACAGTACTCCAAGGGTTAGATGTGTCTCAGAAAGCCTTTACAAACAGTGTATCTGGAATTGTTACAGTCAATGCATCTGTAAGAATCCCTCAGTTCTTCAATTTGTCAGATAGAGGATGCTTTTTATTGATTCATTTCTAGGTCACTAAACTTTTGTGGTATTCAAAAGATCTAAAGTGCATCCATATGGGGCTTTTCTGATAGCATCCACTGTACCCTGGCTTCAATAGTTACATTCAAAACCAAAGGAGCACAGCTTTCTGCTTGTAAATAAACAAACAAATCACTTAGCACAGGTACTTCAGCAACTCACTGATGACTTTCATAGAATCCCAGAATGAAACACTTTCCTGAGGATGCTTGAAGTTAGCATTTGAATGGCTAGGACAAATTTTCAGCTGTTACCTTTATCTTTCCAAACTCCTCCACATCCAAAAGAACTACCTTCACTCAGGACTTGTAGGGAACTAACACTTCAGACTGTTTTAGTCGATACTTAGGATAAGCCTGGCCCAAATCTTTAGTCTCAGCCTCTGCACTAAAGAGCTGGTCCTTCATTGTGATCTTCAGTTCCAGCTACCAAGGCACACGAACAAATCAGACTCTTGCAGCTGCAGCCTCTTTTCTGGGTGCAGTCCCCACAAGTCACACACGAGGCACTGAGCAGCTTTCTGCCATTCTTTTGGAACAAAGAGTGTTCTCCAGCCAAGCAGCAGGTGAGTAACTAGTGAAGCATGAAACTACACAAGGAAAAGAGAGGATTTACCTAGAAGTTATGCATATTGTCTCCAGGACAAAAGCTCCTCTGATCCTACAGATAAGGACATAAGTAAAATAGTGTGTTGTGACTATCCATGGGTCTTTTTTCACATGAGTGTGCTTTCCTGGCTGAAACAGTCATGGAGAAAGAGCAGGATTGTCACTATGAGCACAGGGAATTCCAGCATATAACCCTATAGCTGAGCACTAAGGATAAAGAGCAATTCCTATTTAGGGATCTTTTCAGCACTGCACTGTATAGGCTACTGTGGAGTCTTTGCTTCTTTTTTTTTTAGGGTTGGCATTAAATTAAATTAAATTCCTGTTGGGACTCAGATATTTATTAGTTTTCATTTATATTACAGTCTTACAAACTGTGAATTCTATAGTACTTCACTCAAATAAGTAAAAATGGAGCCATATCTCTCTCTCTACAAGGCCTTTTAAGGATAAACTGTCCAATTAGGAAATGACACCTGAATTATTTTTACTTTTAGCCTAATAACTACTTGTCTGCAATGTGGAAATTTTATCTAATTACACAATATTACCCAAACCCATGGAGAAGAAGGTGAAGAAGAAGGACCAGCCTCCACCCCAAAACTTCTATCTTGTTTTACATATATTACTATAGTCTAAAACTTAAAACTCTAAGTTTTCTACTATACAATATTATGCACTTCTATTTAAACTACACACTTATAATCTCAGTTCTATCACTCAGTTTGGGAAGACTTTTCTACAGCCTCAGGTGAAATGCAGTGTTCTCTTGGGGGTCAGTGCCTGCCAGCACAGAAAGTCTGAAATTCTCAGTAACCAGGGTTCCAACAGGCTACCAAATACATAAGGGACACTTCTCCACACCTATGTGTAGCTACTACTCAAAGAAATTCATGGGTTGTAGAATAAGGTCTAGAATCTTAAGGTTTTTACCTAGGGCACAGCAAACAAAAGAGAGCAGATATGCATGAGGCACTGTAAAAATAGAATTTACTTAAAAAATTAAGGAAATAGATTTAATTATAGAATTATTGATATGTAACCATGTGACCTTAAGGAAAAACTCCCTCTGCACAGAGAGGCATTCCTGTTCCAAGAGAGGGATGCAGAATAAGCATCACTAGAACTGGAAGAGGAATAAAAAGTCAGGAACAAAACCCACCATAAGGTAACAAATATCCTATCAATAAATACTGTATTTATAATACCTGACTTTCAAACATCACTATATTAAGCAGCATGAAAGTCTTTGAAAAACTCCAGTGGTCACTTGCAGTAGAATTGCTCAAAATGATGAGAGCTGTAAGAAGAAAGAATAAGCCTGCAACAATGTAATGTACAGATGGCTTATTTTTTTTTTCTCTCTACAAAGTCTAGACAGGTTGCCCTAAAGCTGCCAAAAGCCTGTCACAGCCTATCAGTACTGATAATTTTTTTACCAGATAGATGCTTCTACACTGTGGTCCTGTGACCTAAGGTGTGTCTTTCTCCAGCTATGAAACATCACTCTAAATTGCTGCAGGTTATAAAATGAGATTATTTTAATAATCTCAAATTCCATTTAAAGATACTTTTCTAATGTCCACGTTCACTAAGCTTGAGGGGATATACTTTGTGTCACTTGCATTTAATTAGCACATGCCAAACCAGAGTTGTCAAACACATAAGTTACAATATTTGGCATTTAGCCATACTTCAGGAAGGTGAATTCTGCTAACTGGTATTTGTAGGATTATATTTAGCAAATCACTGTTTTGTACCTCTCTTGAGATTATCTTTTTCAGCTTTAAGAAGATGATAAATCAGTTATATTGGCAAGTGAAGAGAGCTCTTACCAGTCAGGTTAAATTGCATGCCTAACAAAAATAAAAGTAGCTAATTAAAGTAGCTGCAACTGCTTCAAGGCTTAGAATGTACAAGTATAGACCTGCTTTTCACCAGACAACTTTAACTTTTAATAACTGACCTCAGCTACCAACAAAACCCCTCCTTCTGATAATCTTTAAAACATTTAGCTGTCAGTGACCTTGTCAAAACTGGGGCTTTTAAAGGTGAGCAAGAATAGGTTCTTATTGGGTGCTCAGGACACCTCTAGTGAGGGTGCTGCAGCTCACTATGCAGAACATGTTATATAAACAATGCTTACCTTTAAAAACAAAATAACAATTTAAAATTGTTTTAAAAACATTTTTAAAAATTATAATAATTAATATTATTATATAGAAATATGTTAATTATATATAATTAAATATTCATTATATATACTATTATATATTATTCTAATGATAAAAATAATTTACAAACAAAATATCCTCCTGCAAACTCTTCCTGGGCTGGCAAGTCACACATGCAACAGCTTGAAGTACACTGGAGTGGAGAGGGGAAGGAGTGTGCTTGCTTTACTTGTTTGTTTTGAGAAGGGGGACTCTCCTGGGAAGCTGATCCTCTGCAGCAGGTTCAGATAAAACCACAAATGTGGTCTCACCTCCATCCTGAACAAGCTGCTTTGATGGGGTTCCACACCAGAATGCTTCTTAGAAACCCACTACTGTAAGTAGTGGGTTTTTTACTGTAAGGTTTTTTTTAAACTAAATTATAGTTAAAATCCCAATTCTTGTTAGATGAACAAACCTCAGGAAGTCTCAAGCTGCTCTGGTAGGTAGGATCTTCCATGAGAATACCATGTGCTTCAACTCTCTAATTTTCATATAATTAAAACACTGTCAAAAGAATATACTATAGAATTAAGCTCAACTGAAAATCACAATGCTCTTTATTATGAGTTGAGTTCAAAAACTTGCACACTTCTATTTCAAACAATATTTTACAGTCTTATCAAGTAACCTGTGCCATTACTACATCTTCAGAACACAACAGTTCAAATAAATATTTTAATACCCTGAATCTACTATTATTTGGTTAAATTAACCAAGATAATGAGTCAAATAATGAAGATGAGCATTTCATTTGCAAAGGGAGCTAAGCTAAAAGTAATTCAATTTATTCTCACCTTAGAGAATGCTGAAGGAAGGGGAAGAATTTAACCTTTTTGTAACACTTGGATACAACACAGAAAGATCTTCCTAGGAGGTTTATCACTGACAGCTTCAATCCTGATAATATTAAGCTTGCCTAGACTAATCTCATGACAGAATTTCTTGGTGTGCTGACAGGATATTCTAACAATGCCATTCCAATGTTACCTGCACCAACTTTAAAAATCAGTCTCCAAATTTTTAGACTAATGAGTCATGAATAAATACAGTTCCTGCTTTAAGACTTTTTGTATCTAATTATATGTTTCAAAATAACATATGGTAGGTCTCATTTGGGAAAAAAATCATTTCCAGATCTAAAAGAGACATTCTCAAGCTAAGTTTCAGGTCAGATCACAAACACACAACCAACAAAGGGGATAGTCAAATTCAAACCTACCACTGAGTATGGCCAGATATGGACTCGGAAGGAACAAAGTTCAGGCAAAAATCCTTTCAGGAAAAATCTTCCATTGAGCCATCAGCAACCACATGACTGTTTTTCACATCTACAACACCCTGTGGTGAAATATTGCACCACTTCTTCCATTTAATGACAATTTTCCTGCTAGTGGATTCATTGGATGCCACCAAGCCAGTCTGCTGCAAGGGGCAGTGAATATTGTAACGGAAAGACAAAATTAATCCAGCCTCACAATCTCTGATTTATGTAAAACAGAATAGGTTCTAACTTTTTTTTCCTTCTTCCTTTACCACAGCAAGATTGTAGCTCTTCTCAAGCTGAAAATGTTGGAATTAGGTAATATCATTTATTTCTTCTGGCAAGCAACTTTTCAAATTACTTAATCTGCACCACGCCATACACTAATTTATATCCTTTATGTAAAAATCAACATTTCCTAAGACTCAATGGCACATCAATAACAGTCTCTAATGGATAAAATGCAGAAATAAAGACTAGCCTTGAAATAACAAGCCATAGTGGGAGCAATCACCTTCCTCAATGGCAAACAGAAAACTTTATTCAGTCTCTTATGCAGGTTACATGATCCCTACACCAACAGAAAGTAACATGCTGTAATTCCATTAGTGGCTAAAGGAGATTTCAAATAAGTTTTCCCCAAATCCTACTGTTTGGATCTTTAGTGCTAAGACCAGTTTTTGAGTTGTAAAATTCAAAATACATAACCAAAACTCTAGATACAAATTCAGTTTCCCAAGCAATGATTGTCTTCCACAGGGAAAGTAAACACAAATAAAATACCCAGACCACAATGTTTTCATCCCTTTAAGAAAATGAATGAAAATTACTGATTAAATCTGTCTCAAGGCTGAAAAGCCACAGTCTGAAGAGCTTCTATTGGTGTCTATCACTACAGACAAGCAGGCTCTTAAAACACTCTACAGGCACAACTTCTTTGAAAGCACCCAAATCACCCAGGCATGTGCCAGTCTGTTTTGTCCCTAGGCAGGGCTGAAATCCAGTCCTGTTCTCAATTATGAGATTCAAGTGCTCCTTCAGAGTGGAGATTAATACAAGAATTCTTCATTTTCCTCCTGGTTTTGTGTCAACTCAGCCAAACAGAAAGGAAAGCTGGACACCTCAGCTGCAATGGAGATGGTCCCAGAGAGCTGCACTGTGGTCTGCAAAGGGAATTCTGGAGTAAGCTATTTAATCATCTCAGTGTGCCTCATCCACAGCCTGACAGAAAGCAGCCTTCCATCACCTTGCTCTCAGCTGATTCTGGCAACCAAAAGATTCAAAGGTTCTGCATTGCATGTCTTCCTCAAATTTAAAAAACCCCTTTGTGATGATACACAGTTTGAATCTGAGAGCAGTTTACAAAATCTTAACTAATGTGTGCACTCTGCTAATAAGTCCGGAAATGTGTTAAATGCCCTGTTTTCAAACAGATTTCTGGGGTACTCTTTGTGGGCGCTCAAGCCTGTCTAAAATTAAGATTTTGATTCACTTCCAGTAATTCTTGAGACAGACAACAGTCCATTCTGAAGGCTACACAGAGTGAAGCCTTCAAAATGTTGATTTTTACATAAAGTATATAAATTAGTGTATGGTGTGGTGCAGATTAAGTAATTTGAAAAGTTGCTTGCCAGAAGAAATAACTGACATTACCTCCAGTAATTCTTGAGACGGACAACAATCCTTTCTGAAGGCTACACAAAATGAAGGAACCTGAGGGTTATACTTTCCCAAAGTCTGACTTCAACAAACAGTGAAAAGAGAGGCTGTTTTATGAATACATTAAAGAGTGAAAAGCTTCAGAATATGGCTTTAAGAATCTATATATTCTATACTAACCAATAAGAAGAAGGGTTCCAACAGCTACGCCTCCACCTGGAAACAAAACAAAATGAAGAATAAAGTAAGACTACACTTTAATACTATGTTAGAGAACAATTAACTTTTCTTAGTTTATAAGTCAAAGAAAGGTGATAACGGGGAATTTAAAAATATAAAAGTGAACAACATTTTAATTACCTTTGCAATACTTACTACAATTCTCTATTATGAAATAATTATACATTACATGTAATTACATACTGCACATTACAATTACTTTCACAATATACTGTACTATCATCATTGTGGTAAAAAGATCCTGCAGAGCTCTATGCAACCATGCTCAAGTACTACAGTGGTGATGTATGGTCTGAGCCAGTAGATTTTTACTGGGATAACTCATGTGAGTAAACATTCTCCAAATTCAATTAAATTAATATTAACCACTATCAAGTGATTCCACTATAGTGGAATATCACTATCAAGTGATATTCCTTTGTATCAAGAAGGATGTAAGCTAAGTGACCAACTAAGACTTCAGTAGATTTTAGCAAATTTCCACCCAAGCCTCTGAGGCAAAATCCTGGCTCCACTGCTTTTTATATTACTGACATGGCAGCAAAACTCTCACCCATTGAAAACTGGACTGAGAGATCATAAATGTCACAACACACACTATGAAAAAACATACACTACTGAAGAGATTAAAGTTTTTTATAGTAGGTCTTGGACAAAACTCCATGAATTCCTTTATAAGGACAGTGAAAGAAGAACTCGCATTTTATTTTCGGGAAAGAGCACACTAATTTGTAATCTGAATTCCAAGAATTACAAGAGTGGAATAACCTGAAATCAGACTATTTTGTTTAACAGTTATGGAAGACTGTGACAGGAAAGCTAAAAATCCCTGGAAGTGTTCAGGCTGGCCACATGCAACCAGCCTACTGAAGCGTTTTCATGGAAACTGCAGGATGTTGTCTGCAATTCTGTACTGATTTAAAAGCAACTTAGAAGCAAACTAATTGATGAATGCCACCAGCACAATATGCAAAGCTCCAGAAGTCAACTCTGGGCTGCACAGATGGACTCCAGTGAACAGGATATTTTATTTTATAAATGAAAAAACTCCACCAAAAATTGATTCCAATATGACTTGGATCAACTTCTAATCTTCAGCTTTGCTAGTGGGACTACAAATGCCTGCAGTGTCTGTAATGTTGATATATCCAAAACGAAGAAAAAAAGCAAATTGCTCTCCCAAAGGCCAAAAAGTGCTAATATTGTTGCATAACAGCATGTGAATTAAAACCAGAACAGGATCACTTTGCCATCCTGCACCACAATTCGAGCAGTACTGGGCACTGAAAGTGCTTAGTCAGCTACTAATTTCATAGTTATAGAGAAGGAGATGTTTCAAGCTAAACCCCTGAGTCAAGATGTATGAATGCCTCAATATCTACAGCAAGCTGATCAGGTTATTAATCAATTTCTAGATATTAAATAAAAAACAAACAACAAACCAATTTTAACTGCTGTTTATCAGAAAGTTAGAATCACTCATGAAATCCCCATGTCCTAAGCCCATGATTTTTGTTCCATTTTTTTGTTCAGGAGATAAATGCAAATGAACCTAAAAGATGTACCAGAGGGGAAAGCAAAAAAAAAAACCAAACAAACAACAAAACACCAAAATCTGAAATTATACTTGATGTTTGACACAAAGTATGCTTCCAATATTCACTGCATTTAATTGTTCAGGGAGCCAGAACACACAGGTTACTAACAACAGTTGTTTAAAATGAGCACATGCTCTATACAGCCCATTGAAAGAAAAGCTCCAAATGTTGAGATTTTACCAAATGACATAGAAAACATGCTTAGAGCAGCCATAAGTAATGTTTTAGCTCATGGCAATAAGGACTTTATAACCTTGGTTAGAGAAAAGTTCACTTGTAGCCATGACAGAAGTAGTGTCTCTTCTGCTTTTTACACTGAATTTGTTTGTCAAACAGTGCAGCCAAAATTCTCTCAAGCTGCATTTTCAGGTCATCCGTGGTACTGTTTCTACAAGGCAGAGCTGTAACATATGTGCACATACCCTGGTTGTTAAAGGCAAACTCAGGTCAGAGCATTGTCTTTATCATTGAGTGGTTTGAACAAATGTCTTCTATTAGCGGGAATGCAAAACTATTGCAGTTACCATGGTTACACCTTCATATTGCAACCAGCAACAATACTAGTAAATTAAACAAAAGGCAACAGGAAAAAATAGCAGGAATGCTGATGGAATCAAAAGGAAGAGGCAAAATCTATAAGTTTCCCAAGAAAGCTGCTGTGAACTTGTCATTCTTCCTAATCTCGCTATTTTCATTTTTCTTTGTCAGTATCTAAGGCAGTAGAATATAGAAACATCTGAGCAAAACTTGTAACTTTCCACATTGCTACTTACAAGAGAGATTTAAGATCTTATGGAGAGAAGTACAACAAACTTTGCAAGCTGAGAAGTGCCCAGATTATTTTCAAAGCATATCCCTGACCTTTTTTCCAGCAGCCAGAAACAAACATTTAATACCAGGCATGTGATGGTTCTATTACACAATAGTTGCAGCTCACTGCAGAGAACTGCTCTGGCACACATCAGGCATATATGGCCCATAAACCTTGAAAGTAAACTTATAGAAATAAATATAAAATATTTATAAATATAAAATGTATAAATTTATAAAACAAATATAAATAGATATTATAAAATAAATAAACTCTGGAAGTGCAGAGTGCCCTGATGGTAGCACTGCATTTGAAATCCAGCACTTATCTACCACTTCTCTTCCAAAGGAAATGCACTCCTTTAGAGTGAGCCATAACAATGTAACCATCAGCTCTAGGGTGAAAGAAACTCCTTGGATTCTTTGCCTTTTCTTCTCTTCAGAAGCTCCTCAGTGTGTGTGATAACACCACGCTTTGCCTCACTCACAGGCTGCATTTTCATGTCTGGCAAATAATTCTGTATCTGGGTTACAGATTTTGAACACAGCAAAGTTAAACTCAAATCCAAGCCAGAGTGCCTAGTGACAGTTATGAAGTATGTCTGTGAAAATACCAGACTAAAAGAGTTTGTACTAACTTCCATTGGGAATTTATACCAAAAAAAAGGTTGCCCTCAGTCCCTGGTGATAACAAAAATTAAATATTTTTACAGTCAATTATTTGATTGCTAGTGGGCAAGACAAAAGAAGAAAAGTATCAATATTCTTTTGGAAACACATAAATAGCATTCTGCAACACCATCACGAAGCACTTCCACATTCAGAGAAAAGGCACAAAGCAGACCAAGCCAACATCTGCAGAGTCACCAACACAGTGGGCTCAGCCATCTAGCTTTTCTATTTTTCACATTCTGTGCTGCTTTAGTGTGTGGGTCTGAGCTCCATATTCAGGGATGGTGAGCTCTGTGCACAGAGCAGGGAGACAAAACAATTCCTGCTCCAGCTGGGCACCAAGGACAAATGATCCAAATCTCAGCCCCAGAGCACAAACCCCGTGGGCTGCAGAGAGAAAAACAAGCAGGGTGGGACCGCAGGGGCTAAAGCTGGAATGGGACAATGAAGTGCAAGATGCAAATGGAGCAGAACTGATCCCAGGGAGAGACCCCGGGAGCGCTCGTGCATTTTGGGGCCATTTTGGTTCCTCTTGGGTGCAGCCCTGGCTGGGCTCTTGTGCTGCCCAAGGTGGATCCATGGAGGAGATGCTTGGAATCAATCCCTGCTTTATTCTTTAGCTCTGTCCAGCCCCTGCTCCAGGGCAGCCTGCACAAGGCATCAGCACCATCAGAGGCTCAGTCAGATGCTCCCCTTTACTCGGATCACATCTGGAACACGAGGCCCAGATGACTTCGAGCTCCTCCATTCAAGAAAAAATAAAGATAAATTGAAGTGAGTTCAGGGAGGGATATGAAAATGGGCAACTGATTCAAGAGAAGAGGCTGAAGGAAGTGGGCTTGCTCAGCCTGGAGAAGGGAGGAAAAGCTGAAGGCCCTGGAGTACCCAAGAGAAGCTGCTGACACACTGCTGGAACTCTGCTTACAGAGAATTTCAGACTTTCTGTGCTGGCAGGCACTGACCCCCAAGAGAACACTGCATTTGACCTGAGGCTGTGGAGAAGCTTCCAAAATGGAATGACAGAACTGGGATTGTGGGTGTCGGAGTTTGAATAGAAGTGTGTGATATCACAGGGGGAAAACTTAAGAGTTTAAGGTTTTAGAATATAATAATATACATAAAGCAAGATGGAGGTTTTAGGGTGGAGGCTGGTCCTTCTCCTTCACCTTCATCTCCATGGGTTTGGGTGGTTTTGTGTAATTGGATAAAAACGTCAACATTGTGGGCTACGAAGGGTTGGTTATTGGGTTAAAAGTAAAAATAATTTGGTGTCATTTCTTAATTGGACAGTTTATCCTTAAAAGGCCTTGTAGAGAGAGAAATACAGCTCCATTTTCAGTTTGTTAGAGTGAGGTTCTGTAGAACTCACAGTTTCTGAGACTGTAGAATAAGAACCCATAAACATCTGAGTCCCAACAAGAAATACCATCTCATACATTTAATCCTGACCCTAACAAAAAAGAAGCCAAGACTTCACAACAACAGCTGAGCTCTTCACTGAGGTGCAGTGGGAGGGCAACAAGCAACAAATGGGAGCTGAAACAGGGGAGGCTCCCAATGGATATCAGGAAAAAGAAAATTCCCCACAAAAAATAATCCAGCATTGGGCTGGGTTACCCAGAGGTGCTGCAAAATCTCTGCCACTGCAGATTTTCAAGACTCCATTGTACAAAACCCTGGGCAATCAGCTCTGAAGGTTTAAGTATCAGTAAGCTCAGGAAATGATGAAATATTTAAAAGACAAGGAGAATGTAGAAGGGATCCTGGGTTTATTGGAAGTGTCCTCAGTTTCCATAACAAACCACTAATTGTGTTAGCAGGTGCCTAGAATTTTAGGAGACTGCCACCACAGGAGCTGACTACATCTTCTGAGCCATGCTGTGCAAAATGTACTGTTTCTAAAAGGGAATATGAACAGGAATATTCAATGTAAATCTGCTTTTCATGCAATTAGAAGGCTTCACAAATTACACTCACTTAATGAAATATTTCTCTCTCAAGCCAGAAGAGCTTCCTCCACAATGATCCTAATGCCTGATGGAAGTGCAGACACACACACACACACAAAATTATATACAGGCTGGAAAACGTCCTTTATACAGTGGATACGACTTTTATATTATCATTTATCATACAGAGCATCCCAAGAGAGAAAAGTGGCATATTCTGTGTACTCCAAGGACGACTGAACAAAGCTAAAATCAGGCTGTTCTCACCTCAAAGTCCCATGTATGTACATTGAATATGCACAGCAACTGTGTGAAGAGTGAGAGGATCGGCCAGATAAACACCAGCAAATGAATGAGTTCCCAAGCCAAGGGAAAGTGCCAGCTCCTGACACGGATGGCACAGCAGCCAGTGACAACAGGTGAGTCCACGGGCCCATAGACAGCAAAACCAGTGTCACACCAGAGCCCTTTATCTAAGGGGGCACTTGGACAATGCAGCCGTGACGAGCAAGGCAGAAAAGACAACCTGAGAACCCCAACACATCCCAACACCTGCGGGGCGGAGAACCCGAACATAAATGCAAAAGCTGGGACATATAAATATCTTTTCTCCAATACAGAGAGACAAAAGGTGAGCAGTATTTAATACAGCAGGGGAAAAGGTTTGCTTTCCAAGGGGAACCCTGGCAATACACACACGGCTTTCCAAAGGGAACCCTGGCAATACACACACGGCTTTCCAAGGGAAACCCTGGCAATACACACACGGCTTTCCAAGAGAGGGAACCCTGGCAATACACACACGGCTTTCCAAGGGAACCCTGGCACTATGCACACCCGGCTTTCCAAAGGGAACCCTGGCAATACACACACGGCTTTCCAAGGGAAACCCTGGCAATACACACAGGGCTTTCCAAGAGAAGAACCCTGGCAATGCACACCCGGCTTTCCAAGGGAAACCCTGGCAATACACACACGGCTTTCCAAGGGAAACCCTGGCAATACACACACGGCTTTCCAAGGGAAACCCTGGCAATACACACATGGCTTTCCAAGAGAAGAACCCTGGCAATGCACACCCGGCTTTCCAAGAGAAGAACCCTGGCAATGCACACATGGCTTTCCAAGGGAACCCTGGCAATACACACACGGCTTTCCAAGGGAACCCTGGCAATACACACACGGCTTTCCAAAGGGAACCCTGGCAATGCACACACGGCTTTCCAAGGGAACCCTGGCAATACACACAGGGCTTTCCAAGAGAAGAACCCTGGCAATACACACACGGCTTTCCAAGAGAAGAACCCTGGCAATGCACACCCGGCTTTCCAAGGGAAGAACCCTGGCAATGCACACACAGCTTTCCAAGGGAAAACCCTGGCAATACACACACGGCTTTCCAAGGGAAACCCTGGCAATACACACACAGCTTTCCAAGGGAAGAACCCTGGCAATACACACACGGCTTTCCAAAGGGAACCCTGGCAATACACACACAGCTTTCCAAGAGAAACCCCTGGCAATACACACACGGCTTTCCAAAGGGAACCCTGGCAATACACACACGGCTTTCCAAAGGGAACCCTGGCAATGCACACACGGCTTTCCAAAGGGAACCCTGGCAATGCACATACGGCTTTCCAAGGGAAGAACCCTGGCAATGCACACACGGCTTTCCAAGGGGAACCCTGGCAATACACACACGGCTTTCCAAGGGGGAACCCTGGCAATACACACACGGCTTTCCCAGCTCAAACCCAGCAGCACAGCCGGCTCTCCCAGCCCAAACCCAGCAGCACAGCCGGCTCTCCCAGCTCAAACCCAGCTGCCCTCCCTGTGGCAGCACGAACCGCCCCGGCCATGGGCCGCTGGGAGAATTCACGCAGCAGCTCCGCAGGGCTGCCCGCAGCGATGGCAGCGCGGCACACACGACTCCTCCGCCAGCTCTAGCTGCGATACACGACCGGCCTGCCCCGTCCTCCTGCCCCTCCCTCCCTCCCCGCGACCGCCGGGACTGTGGGGAAGAGGGAGAAGCCTCGGGAGCAGCCTCGGGGTTACGGGAGGGCAGGCATGGCCTGGCAAAGGGGAGGGCGGCGGGGGCGCAGCACCGGGTCCCAGTCCCGCTCCCACCAACCTAGCACACAGTCCAGGGAGGGCAGCCCGCTGGAGAGCAGCAGCTGCCCGTGGCGCACCGAGGGCCGAGTGCCCGGCAGCGCGGGCGGCCGCGGGCCAGCCCCGGGCCTGCGCTGGAAGCTGGTGCGGCCCCGCTCCCCGCCGGCCGCCGCCATGTCGGGGCCGGGCACGCTGGGCCGGCGCTCCGCCAATGGGGGAGCGGCTCGGGCAGCCGCCGGCCAATGGGAGCACGCGTTGTTGGCACGTGCGGAGCCGGTGGTGCGCTGCGGGGCCCGGCGGCGAACGGGGAGGTGAGAGCGGCACCGGGGGGAAGCGGGGCCTTGCCGGGGCGGAGGGGACACCGGGGCACACCCGGGCCTTGCCGGGGCGGAGGGGACACCGGGGCACACCAGGGGACACGGGGGCCGGCAGCGGGCACGGAATGGCGCGGGGAGTGCGGCGCGGGTGCTGTGGAGGGGACAGCCCGCTTGTCCCGCCGGTGTCTGCGGGGCCGGGGCGGACAGGTTCGCCTGGAGCGGCATCAGCCCCCTCGGAAAGAGCCTGCGAGGGAAAAGCGCTTGTAAAATGTATTTTCGTGACATAATGTGAGTATACTTGGGTCCCTGCTTGGTTGTGCGTAGGCACGGAGCTGTAGCAGGAGTGTGGTTTAATGCCTTCACTTGGCAGCAAGATCTTGTGTCGGCGTGGACCAAGATGTGTGGTAGAAAAAGTTAAAAGACATTAAAATGCTTTGACAAGTTCTAGTATGTTTGCTTTGTCAGTCAACGGTCTATGTTCTGGTGCTCTGAAAGCAAGGGAAGCCCCTGTCAGTGTATAGAACAGCAAGTACCACAAGTATTTTTATGTTTGTTTTTCATGTCGGTGATTCAGGGGCATCCAAGCTGCTTGAAGGCTCTTGTACAAGTAGAATATAAAAACCAAGCTGTAATGCTGTAATCCCTCCCTCTCAGACTTTAATTCCAGTGGATCACGTTTACTGTCGTTCTAAGCCAACTTTCTGAACACCTGTGGTTCTTGAGTCTCTTTTTAATTGAGGGGAAAAAATCCTCGTGTTAAATATGAGCAGCATGAAAGAGCAGCAATATGTGGGCAGTCCTGAACCTCAGAGTTTTCCCTTCATATCCCATTCAAATTCAGGAGCATGAAGCTTCAGCATCATGTGGCCCTAGCTGGGCAAGAATGTTCTTTTTGCTGCTGGCCAAGCTTCCACACATGCTGAGCAGTAGGCAAATCAAGATCTTTTATCAGGAGTATCAAGAGGTTGTCTTAAGATTTTTTTGATTTTCTGCTAAGCTGTGAAATACTGGATAATACTTAATTTTAAGTATAGATTATTGTTTAGTGAAATTTAGAAGTATCTGTCTGTGCAGGAGGAAAAATCAAAGGAGACTGGAAACCATGGCAAGAAATAAACCAAGCTGTTTAATTTCACTTCTGTAGTATGTGACCAATGAGGTGCGAATACCTGGGATGGGAAAGGCCAACAAAATAAAGCCCCAAAGCATAATCCACAATTCTTTTAAAAGGGTTTGGGCCTCTGTTTCTGTCAGTGGGATTGTGTGGTGTGAATTTGTGGCTGAAACCTAGGGAGAGTTCTCCACTTTCAAACATTGTGACTGTGTTCACTGGGGTTTTTGGATTGGGGAAGAGACGAAGATTTAACTCCATGTTTCAGAAGGCTTGATTTATTATTTTATGATATATATTACATTAAAACTATACTAAAAGAATTTTTAAAAAGTTTCGTCAGAAAGCTAGCTAAGAATAAAATAGCCAAGAATGATAACAAAAGTTTGTGTCTCAGACAAAGTTTGAGATAACTGATTGTGATTGACCATTAATTAGAAACAACTCTATGAGACCAATCACAGATCTACTTCTTGCATTCCACAGCAACAGATAATCATTCTTTACATTTTGTTCTTGAAGCTTCTTAGCTTCTCAAGAAGAAAAAATCTTAAAGAAAAGATTCTTCGTAAAAGTTGTCTGCGACAAAACATCACAGTGACTCTGCCTTTTCGTACTGTCCTGTGCTCCTGGAGCCCAAATCCCTGAATATTCCAGGTGGGAGTGCTTGCAGGCGTGTGTGACACAGCAATTGCAGGATATCTGTTGAGATCTTTGTTACAGAAGCTCGTGACCCAGTGATAAGGATTTCTCTGATAACTCACTGCTTACCTGTCAGAAAGGTAAGCAGCGAAAAGAGAAAGAGAATCCTCTGATAAACTGCACCTCTCAATATCTGGGATGGTTTTTTCCCATTCCAAGCAGTACATTTTCTTTTCTTACTTCATTAACACAAAGTATTTCCTTGCTTTATTGTTTCTTTTAATTAAAATTCACTATTGTAGGTTGCCTTGACATAGATCCCAGGCTGAGCCCTCTCTTTTGTTCTTTCATTACTACTTGCCTGCCATGTAAGGGTTTTTTAATACTTTTTTTAACCTCATTTTCCTACTGACCAATTAAAATTGGAGGCTAAATAATTCCTTCTCTTTCTTTTTTTTTTTTTTTCTCTTTCCTGTTGGACAGTGAACACACATAATGAAAGTATTTTGCAAATGGGAATGCTTGTGCCATGCCCCTACCATTTTTAGTGGTTCTTGGCTAAACTGCACATTTCCTGGCAATCTCAGTGGCTCAGGGTTGCAAAAGAGGAAATCTCACTCCCTGCTCCTCCTCTGTTTCCAATCCAGCAAACCCTGGTGCTCGTCAGTTCCCTCCTTGGCCTGGTTGAGCTCACTAAACTGATTTGGAGCTATCAACTGACTTTTCAATAATTTTATTTTGTACCATCCTGTGAGCTGGTGCTGCATGGAGGAGGGGGCAGCCCAACCTCCCAGCTCGTGCTAGCTGGGAACTTTGTAGTTATTTCAGAATAAAAATTGGATTTTTACATTTAAAAAAATGGATTTTTACATAAAGTGATATTTTTG
Source organism: Camarhynchus parvulus (assembly GCF_901933205.1). Taxonomy (NCBI): domain Eukaryota; kingdom Metazoa; phylum Chordata; class Aves; order Passeriformes; family Thraupidae; genus Camarhynchus; species Camarhynchus parvulus. The sequence goes on along the minus strand of NC_044575.1, from coordinate 1,773,686 downwards.
TTACAAAGTTTTTTGTAGACATCCTTCCAAATATAGAGAAATGGTGTCTTACATAGTTACAGCATGAGAGACTGTTTCATATAGAACAAAAATAATGAAGTAGATACAATTTTTTTCAGTATGAGAACTGAACTTTTAAAATATAGCAGTAGTTCTGTTTGTGGTGTTCATTTTTCCCCAGTCACATTTTAACCTGATGGATGCAGTTCAAATCCTTCTGATTTAAAAAGTGAGTGGAAATAAGCTATTTTTCAATATGTGAGGGATTTTTCAAATGTTAACATTTTAATACAATAAAGCTTTCCAACTGCATATGTGCTTATGGAAATACTGCTGACAACATCTGACTTTACCTGTATTTCAGACAAATTTCAGAGAAAGAACTAATTTAATGGAAGTTTAATTTCATTTTTTTTTAGTTAATTATTTTTAAATCAACGGTGTTTCATTTTCAGGTATAACAACATTTTTTCACCCTTTTTGAATGCTGCTGAAGGTTTGCTTATATTCACATGTCTGTTTTTGAAAAGGTGAATTTTCAGTCATTGTAGAAGATCGCACTAGGATCTGCTGTCTGGCAGAAAGCAAGACCACAGCAACTGTGATTCTGGACATTTCCCTGATCCTCAAATGCACATTATGAGCTAGATCAATCCTACTGCTCCTGCTCTAGGGGTGGAATGGAAATGCAGAGAGACTGAGGGACATGGAAGTGATCTCCAGTGCTCAGGAAGTGTCTTAGGAAGTTATTTCTTGTCAGCTGAGCTATGGCAATGGACAGGGATCCTACTCAGCTCATTGGAGAATGCAGAGGTTTAAACATTTGTTGTCTATTTTGGGGTGTCTCAAACTGTAGAATAATCAACTTTCCTTTCTCACAGCTCACATGTTGTCATGTAGAGCTGGTCAAATCGGGATGTCAGTTTTATCTACAAATCCTAACTGTCCTGTGGAGAAATCAAGCTCTCTGTTTTCCTCTTCTTGCAAACTTCCTGGTCCAATTCAGCTACTTGCAGATTCTAAGACAGATTAAGAGGATTTGGGGTGAAAATTGCCTAAGGGGGAAAAAAAATGGAGGGAATACAGTGGTGAGAGAGCAGTCAGAACATTTGGGGAAGGGTTATGCTTGGAATTTGATCTGCAAGTATGTTTGACATTTCTCTTCCAAAACTGTAGCCTACAGACTTGGGGGAAATCCTGGTGTCCCCAGAATAGCAGCCCTTGAAGTGTTTCAGCTTTTCTATTTTTCACATTCTGTGCTGCTTTAGTGTGTGGGTCTGAGCTCCACATTCAGGGATGGTGAGCTCTGTGCACAGAGCAGGGAGACAAAACAATTCCTGCTCCAGCTGGGCACCAAGGACAAATGACCCAAATCTCAGCCCCAGAGCACAAACACCGTGGGCTGCAGAGAGAAAAACAAGCAGGGTGGGACTGCAGGGGCTAAAGCTGGAATGGGACAATGAAGTGCAAGATGCAAATGGAGCAGAACTGATCCCAGGGAGAGACCCCGGGAGCGCTCGTGCATTTTGGGGCCATTTTGGTTCATCCTGGGTGCAGCCCTGGCTGGGCTCTGGTGCTGCCCAAGGTGGATCCATGGAGGAGATGCTTGGAATCAATCCCTGCTTTATTCTTTAGCTCTGTCCAGCCCCTGCTCTAGGGCAGCCTGCACAAGGGATCAGCTTCTGGTGACCACAAAGGGACAGAAGGCATCAATAAGAGGAAGCACACTTGTCGTGGCCTCTCTTCACCATGTGGCTTGCCCATGTAGGCTCATAGGGCAAGTTAACACCAGCAGCGTTGTGTGGGCAGTGTTCCCCAACAACAGGGTGTTACTACTGATGGATCTGTTGCCTTTGCTTTCAAATCAGTGGTTTTGCTGGATTTTAGTTGTGCTGCAGAAGACTCATGTATTCTCTTGTCTTTGAACAAAATGCTGTTCATTTTGGAATAAAACACCAGCCCATTTTATTTCAAATTAATTTCATTTATATATATCTGCCAGGCCAGTTTTCAGCGATATTTTTCTGCTGGATTTATGTGTGGGATAGAGAACCAGAAAAGCACATCCCAGCAGCTGTTGTAATTCATAATCTTATTAGAGTTTGCAGTTCCATCGCCAGGCTGCTTCGCTCATCACTTGTGGAATGTGCTGGTATTAGACTGTGCTGATTAAAGTTTTATAGGCACCAAATCAGATTAGGCACCGAGTCACCTGCCCAGGCTGGGCTTGCAGTCATGTGAGCCACGCCCTGCTGGGCTCCTGCCGGGAGCTGAAACAAGGTAGTTTGCTTTGGAGATGTTCTTAAGTATCTAACAGCATGGGTCGTGGATTATGGCTGCAAAGAAGATGGCTTCATTTTCCTGATCTTTGAACTAGCTAGAATGGGATAAGTTTGAAAGTGCAGGATCTTCAGGCCATGAGCCAACAACTGGAAAGAATGTTTAATCCTGGAAGCTCTGACACCAAAAGACCTGGGTTTTTTTCAGTGTGAAAAAGCTTAAAGACTGCTTATTCAATCAGTCTGTGGCAAGTGAAAGAATTATTTGGAATGTTTAGGACTTGCCAGTTGTATGATATTATATAAAACATAAGATCTTATTCAGAAAGCCTCTGGATGTTACCCAGATTCATCCTTGTGGATATCCTAAGCAACAGGGAAAAAAATTTAAACCTGTGTCAAATTTAAACAGAAAAACTTATGTCTCCTAATTTACTTCTATTTTAAAAATTTCAAATAGAAGTAAATTAGGAGACATAAGTTCAAGTAGTATGTGCTGAAGACAAGAAATTATTTTTAAGGTTACTTTATGTTTCTGTAATTTCAGAACTGTACAGTATAATTATTGAAACCGAATTGAGAGTTTAATTCATTGTCTTAATAAGCATCATACAGATTAGTGCTGTATTTAATAGAAATTATTTTCCTTGTGTTTCTCATGCTTCCTGGTGAGACCCACAAACATGGAAGGAATCTCAAGTTTCTGGTGCTGGCCAATGATGTTTTGTGGTTCTTGTCTCCCATAGATATTCCAGACAGGAATGCTAGCTTGATATTTCAGCTCCCACTGACTTTCACAGCAGTCTGGCCATCCACAGAGTGAGGCATGGGCCAGGGTGTCCTGCAGTAAATAAATAATTCTGTAGAGATGTGTATTGCTTGCTCTTCAAAAAATTTGACTAGAATGGTAAACTACTTCGGTCACTGAGGGGCAGATGAAGAAAATTTTGGCCTTTAAGTAGTAAGGAAGTAAAAATTGAGATTTTTCAGTGTGAGTTATAAAGTTGGATATAAGACAAACAAGCAACCTAGTAAAACTCATTGTAAAGCCAGATTCACAACTGGCTACTTAGGGAAAACTTGAGTTGTTTCAAATTTGGAAAAATGTTTTGGTGAAAAAATAAAATCAAATAAAATAATGAATATCTTGCCCTTTTCTGTAGCCAGGCTGTACTTTAGCAAATCATCATTATTCTTTATCTCAGTGAATTCAGCTTCCATCCCCTACACCAAGCCTGCCAATTCCATGCCAAAAGTTCTTTGTGGGAACCCCATTTCAGGAGTATCTGTCTGGGAGCCGGGCTGCCGTTTTATCCAATTTTTCCCTCTTTGTACTGAATTGCATTTTGTGTGAGATAATATATGTAAAAGGAATAAAAATGAATTCATATTTAAAACTGTAGATACTGAAATAGATTGAGGGAAGCCAAAATGTTATCAAGGTCCTAGAAATAACAATCCTGTAAGTGGTTACTGCAGAATAACTCAGTGTATTGCTAGTGGGACACACAATATTACTGAAACCTGCAGAACAATAATCTTGAAAATGAATTGTGAGTTTCACTTACTTGTGGGTTCTGCTGGAAATGTGAGCTTCACTAATTGTTTCAAAGCCCTGTCTTGATTTTGTGTGGAAAGAATAGAATGTCTTATTTCATTGCACTGAGGGGGTAATTCATCTGAAGTTTTAGCCCTAAGGTTTATTAGAAAACCTGTGTCTCTTCAGTAGCTATGTTTTCACTATTTCTGTGATTGAAAATATTTCTGTGACTGTGACTGTGTCCCTAGCAGAGGGAGGAAGGTAATGGAGCTTTTTTTTTTCATCCTGCTCTTATATTGCTGTGGAAACTGTTGCACATTCTTGGAGCCTCATGCTTCCACCTTCTCTCAGTTGTGCTTCCATTGGTCCAAGAAGTGTGAAGCACTGTTTGATCTTGGTGTTCTTATGCTATTGCCAAGCCACAGTGAATTTTTAATAGAATTTTTAACATTTCTGGCACAAAAGGACTGAAATTCACAAACATTAAGTTGTAGGAATATCATCAATTTTCTTAGCATGCACAGAGTATCTGTGAAAGGAGCTGTATGATCAGTCACTGATTTTCCTTTTAGAAAAGCAATGTATTATGGAAGAAAGGGCAAGCCATGTTCTGTACTTTTGGAACAAACCAGATGAGCAAATGTAGATGAAATAAAATCTTAGCACTTATTAATAACCTGAAAAGTTTTTAAGAAGGCAATGCAGGGAGACAGTACTGATGAAGTTACGCAGTGATTGTTTCTGTACTGCTTTTCTGTTTCACAGGTACTTGTGTCCTCTTTTGAAACTCCTGTTTGGGCTGGATGTCTGTGCTAAAATAAGCCATGCAGGCCCTGCTTGGTGATGTGTTTGGTACCAGTGAGGGTGCAGTTTGTGGGGCTGGAGTGTGCTCTGCACCTCAGCTTAGGATCATTTACTAAATTGGAGAAAGGCACCTCTACTTATTTGATTCACTAAGTAGTCAGTTTTCACATTTATTATTGTGTCAGCTGCATCTTTTATTTTAAACCATCAAATTAAATAATAGCTTATGCTGGCTTTCTATTTTAGTTCATGCATTTAAAACCTGGAAGTCAGATAAAAAGATAGTTTCAGAATAAATTCAGTATATTATTTATGAGTGGAGCAACACATTAGCATGGAGTTCACAATAGATCATATCGCTTTTATTCCATCTTACAAGCTTAGCAGCACAAACAGAATAATCAACATATTATTTGGCTGTCATCTGCTGAACAGAAAGCAGAGATCACAAGGAGGTTTTCCCTAGCTGCAGTGATGGCCTTTTTGTTCCAAGCCCCCATCTGGGAGGGCCATGGTGTGTTATCATATGGAACGCGGGGTTTGCTGTAATCTGCTTAGCTGCACTGCAGTTTGAATCTTTATTCCATGTTTGTGTAATTTATAATTTTAATGAGACCGTGGCTCTTGTGGGCTTTGAAATATATTAAAAGCTCTTTTGTGCATATGCTTTTGTTCTTGCTTAATAGGCTCAGTGTATTTAAAACTGATGAATTTTTATTCATGGATTTGGATGTCTGGGGATTAACTTAGATTGAATATCATTGCACTCATCTATTGATGTTTGGAACTTCTTTATACTTGTATCTCTAAGTGGAGAAGACCTTAAAGAACTTGTGTTTTACACATAAACCAACTCAGAAATAACTAATAAAATTTTATTGAGCAATGAGCAAAAATACTGATTACAGTTTATTTGTACTGCATAAACTCTCCTGAAGTACCATTTTGCTCTGAAAAAAGTCCTTGAGTCCACGAACATGTGTGTATTTAGAACTTTGTAACTAAAAAGCGGTTTGGGAAAGCGCTCAACATTTTTGCAGTATAACAGCAGTGATGAGCACTTGATTTGCATTTTTCTTCTATTCAGGTAACTTGAAAATGTAAATACTGAGCACTCTCTTGTCTGACTGTGTTGCCTTTCTCCTGTTTTTAACACATTTTTTTAATGCAGAGTGTGCATAAGCTATCTCATTAGAAGGTGATGCTCATAGCTGGGGAGTATTGATAAACATACAGAAGGATTCTTCACTGCTATTTTCTGACGTTGGTAAAGCTGGTCTTGTTTTTTGCTTTTGTATTTTTCAGATGGTTAATGATTTATTTGTTTGATTTACTATTTGTTTAAAGATTTGATACTTTGTGACTTCTGAGTTTTTAAACTACCCTGGAGCAGTCTTCAATGCTATTCTGTCTGAGACCAGCGCTGGCAATAAGGTGGAGACAATTGTGGTTTTTCTAAATAGTCTTGCTGATGGTGTACTGAAATGTGGAGGGGGTTTGGGTTTTTGTTTGTGGTGGTTTTGTTGGGTTGACTGGTTTTTACCAGCAAACCATCCTTTTTGTAATGACAAAATATTTTAAAATATTTTTAGTTCTCAGTGCACAGGAGAGTTATTCATCCCTCTTGTCTTCACTGCTTTGAGCAGTATTTCCAAAATCATATTTCCACAAGATGTGTCAGCTGGGAAGTGCAGGGGACACGTGAGCCATGGGCAGCTTCAGCTTTTGTAGGATTGTAGATTTTTAGTGCCTAATGTGAAAATTAGGCTTGTAACTCTTCGTCTTACAAAACTGAAATGAATTTTCAATGTTTATATGTGTGTGTCTCAAGGAAGTGAATGTATTGAAATTGAAGATAAACACATGTAGTTATTTGACCATTGTGACGTGGGTGCAGCCCATTTCTCTCAGTTACCAGGAAGGTAACTCTGGTGTCTGCCAGACCTTTGGTGTTTGTCCTGACTTTGACCTTGTTGCAGAAGACTGTAAAGTGAGTATTTTGTCATCCCTCAGAGGCACATGTATGACCATGCCTTTGCTCAGCTGTCTGGATTTCACTGTTCTGCAAAGAGGAGTGAATGGAGCTGCAGAGGAGGACAAGCTTTGGAATGCATTTGGCCATTAAAACAGCGTTTTATTCAGGGTTGTGCAAGTGTTAGGAGCTGCTTCCCAAAGGTAAATAGAACCAGTGAGAACTACCTGAAATCTGTGTTGGGAAATTGCTCATTCTTGTCTGTAGTCTCTGGTTATTTAACACCAGCCAATTGTGTTATGTTTACAGGATTAAACTCCTTGTCAGCTTGAGATCAACAGCTGAAGGAGCTCTCGTTGGAGACAAACTGCCAGTGCCTAGTAGAGATAATGTGTAAAAAAGTAATCTCTTCCAGAATATCACCAAGCTTGCTCACATTTGCCAGACCAAGTCCAGTGTTTCTTCCAGAGTAAAGCAACAGCTGGAAATAAAAAGCAGATCTCCAGCACAGAGGGACCTTTTGAAAATGGTTCTTTGTTTTGCTTTTGGTGTTCAGAATCCTCAGATTGAAATTAGAATATTTAAAGCATTTTGTATATTTATATTTTGTATATTCATATATATATATATTTAAAACATATTGTGTATCTAATATGGGAAGCATCCAAATAAACAAGATATACACCCTTCACTCTTCTAGCACATGTGACATCAGTTTCATGCAGAAGTTTTAAAATAATAGTTTAATATAAATAACAGCTCAAACATAAATATTTAAATGACCTGGTTGGTGTGCAATTTTTTCTTTGGTTTGGGTTTTTAGATTGTTTTTAAAGTAATCTCAGAGTAATTCTGTGGGAAAGAGATGGTGCAAGTTATGGTAGAGAAAGGTGTCTGGTTAGATGTGGAGAATGTTAAAAGAGTTTCTGTTGTGGAAGGAAAAACTGATAATCTCTCACTACATATTCAATGAAATTCCAGAATTGGGAAGCATGATATAAAGCAAATGAGACCAGAGATGTTTTATGAAAGTGAAAAATCTGTTTAGTACCAAGTGCAGCGATTTGTTTAGTCACACTTTCAGTGCCTGCAACTTTGATTTTCCTGTATTTAAAAATTCAGCGCCGTATCTGAAATTGTCTTACACAATGCCATTGGTCTTCTGGAAATGGTAAATCTGCTCATTGATTTTCTAATTTTATTATATACACAATAATTGTAATCCAAGATTACAGCAAACAAGATGTTAATTTCTAGACAACCTATGTACATTTCCCTCAGAGTGCGGGTGCTACAGAAGCAAAGAGTACAAAGAGAATACCATTTGTGCTATCCTCACAGGAGCTGTCAATAAAAGATGTAATAGGGGATTTAGGAATCTGGAAATGGCCAACTAATTTATGTGAATCTATTTTATTTCAGCTAGAAAGCCCAAGCTCTGTTTCGTCTGCACTGCATATTGCGGAGCACAGGCTGTCTATAGAAAACCAGGCGGCTGCATATGGATAGTCCCTTGATATCATTCACTTGCTGTGTAATCTTATTATGCAAAGTTCTAATCTTCACCTAGAATGAATGCCTCTGGGTCAGAATATAGTCATATCAGGGTTTTTGAGGTCATGTTTTGTGATCCTTAGCTTATTCTTCTAAGTAGAGCTGGGATTTAAAGAGTATTCCCCAGACACTGGCAGAGATAGACAGCAAAACCTGGTGCCTTTTTGGAAGACAAGACCAACATGAGGTCCCTGGTAGGATTAAACTTGATTTGTAGCTGTAGGATTTTTTAACAGATGTATTATTGGACAGGGAATAGGGGGCCACCAGCACAGCGAAATTGGATCACAATTGGCATTCTCAGGGAGTCCGCTGGCTGCTAAAACAGCAGCTGCATGTGGATTTGACTTCTTTCAGGTGAAGCGACTTCCAGTCATTTGGAAAGGATGGGATGAAAAGGAACCTTGGTGATAATTTTGATGTCTGCAAGATTTAGTACCAATGTAATGGGATTATCGGTAACACCTTCGCTGCAGAAAAAGCCACCTGGCGCTATAACTGGCAGCAACTGAGAACTAATCCTTTCCCATCTCTTGGATGTCATTCATGAGGCTCAAAGTGATTTCTACCCTGCTAGCTGTGATTAATTTTATAAACAAACAAACAAAAACCGAGTGATGAAAGCACAGGCTATGGGAGGAAAAGGAAACAGAAGATACTAGTAATTACATTTTGCATTTTATCCGCTGCGTATTTTACAACTATACAGTTGTGATAAAATAATGAAATTGTGTTCTCTGTGATAAATATAGATGTGTGACCTTTTTTAACCAATGTTGATTTCGGTAGAAATTTTTCAGCTACTTGCTATGTGATAGTAAGTAGTACCTGGAAGTAATTAGGTTTTTGGCCATTCTGCAATAAGGATGTTTATACTACAGAGCCATTAAGTTTTCAAGGGCCTGTGACTTAAATAATTCATTTTATTGTGCTTAATGGTCTTATGTTCGATCTGGTGGAGTTGCCTGCTGATGGTACTTTGTATTAAAATTGTGTGATGTGGAAAACTGTGTTTACTTCCTTGTGATCAACAATCTGACGTTGTTTCAAAAATATAATGACACTAAGTTCTCAGAGCAAACAATTATATTTTAACAATGATACTTTTTAACAATTATATTTTAATGATGCTCAAGTTAATTATTTCTCTGTGCGTGTTTGGTTTTTTTTAATAAAGTAGTTTGGTCTGGTGTTTTTTTTACTGGATTTGCTACAACCAGTTATTAACTAGAAGTTGTTACTTAAAATGACATGGAAACTCTTAGGATTTTAGTTATTTGGAATGAATATTAGATGTCTAAATATGAACCTTAACATTTAAATCACCCTCCCATCCTCAGGAGATACCTTGCCAGGGTCAGACTCTATAATCCAGGTATATATGTGTCTTCATTTGAAATTAACTTTCTTGAGTAGTAGTCAAAAGCTTTTATATAAAGCTAAGAATTTTTTGATTGTTATCATAAAATCCAATAAGCTTGAGCATTTAAAAAAAGTCCTTTGTACTACATTTATAAGAAGAGGTTGGTGAAATCTATATCTAAGGCATTAAGAATTTATTTTAAGAGAACTGGGAACAAAATTTGAGAGCTCTTCACTCATGTTCTGTCCTCGTAGTTAGTTTTTTACCATGGCAGCTCTGGCAGCAGGCAGAGCTCACTCTGAGCCCTGGGTGTCCCTGAATAGCTCCCAGATCTACTCACAGGCATCCCAAGGAAACACATGTCCAGGGTAACTATCCCTAGGTTTGTGTCACCCAAAATCCAAAAGGAAACAGCTTACAATCACTTTGAAACTTGTTTTCTGATGTGTATAGCAGTTGTTCTGAGTTTCATAATAAAAAAATTTTAGTTACAACCTGACAGCTGGTGGCATGGGAGGCTTGCACATTCTCTTGATGTTGTTACTGTTTATTTGTCCCAGTTTGATCTGTGTACTCTGGGCATTATAATGCATTGTTTGCAAATGCCTTTTTACCTGCAATACCCACAGGTGCCTATATTCTCTACTATATTAATATGTTAATGTCACTATAGGACACGAAATAACACGACATGCGCGCGCTGCTTTTTTCAAGGTAAAAAGAAACTTTGTAATTTCTGATTCCATGTATAGATTTCCAAAAGTGACAGTGGATTGGAGGGTGAAAGTGCCACCTCTCCAATGACACTGGATGAACCAACAGTCCATCAAATTTCTCCTCCTCCACAAAAGAATGCAAAACAATAATTTATTTACATAAAGTGTACGAGAAAGTTCGTTACAAGAATGTAAACATCAGAAGGCTTAGAAAATCTTAAAAAATCAGGATGGCAGCTAATGTGTTAATATAAGGTTTCTGAATAGCATAGGGCAAAAATAGTGGATGCTTGTGCAGTATTTTTCTTTCTCCCTGAACTGAGAAGCAATGTGAGGCTCCTTTCCAGCAGATGCTGTTAGGAGGTATTGCTGATGGACTTCTCTGAAAACGTAGTTGTGCATTCACCTACTTCTGCAACTCAGATTCATCTGCTGTGCCTCCACCTTCCTTTTGTCCCCTGTGTCACAGTTCTGGGCTCTCAGTGTGTCTGGCCTAGAAGTAAGGCGTTGGTTGGTGCACTGAATTGAGAAGAGCCAGCCACTTCTGTGCCTCACCAGAATGGATTCTGTTGAAAGTGCATTCCCCTTCCAGGGGAGCTGTTCCAGTTCCTGCAGTGTGTTGTGCTGGGTGCTGCATCCGCCAGTGACACAATTCAAGACTTTTCTGTTTGCCATTGCATTTTGGGTCATTACTGTGAAAATTCAGATAGTGAATGATGAATCACAGCTTGGTTTAAGCTGTTCTGGTGCAGAGAAGTTTATGTAGATAAAAAAGGATGTCTCTTTGGGAACAAGGAAAAGAACTTGTAAGAGAATATTTGCTCCCAGTAATGGTTGTCTTTCGAATGTAGTCAGGCAAAACTCCCATTAAATTCTAGTGAGAGTTGTGAAAATAAATCCATGCACTTTTAAATTCCTTCATTTCATGAGTGAAATGTAGAAGATGTCTTTATTTCATTTTGAAGTGGGCATATTTTATACAGGATTTTTCCTTTTCTTCTTGTCAACATACTGTATTTGCTCAGCAAAATCTATTGACACATCTTAGTAAAAGAGGGAAATCTTGCAGTGGTTTTAGTTCATGGTAAGGCAACACTGAGTTTAAGGGGAACAAGTTTTTTGCAGAATGTAGACCTTGCTTCAATTACTTCATTATGTCTGTTTTCCACTTCCTTAAGTGTAACCACCAAATTGTGGTACGGAAACATTTTATTTAGATTAGGATTGTAGGAATTGGGTCTCCTAATCAGAGTTGGACTTGAATATTTGGCGAAAGGCGTCAGAAAATGTTCACAGGCTAATGTACTGCAGGAGAACAGAAAGACCTGATGCCTTATTTCTCTATGCACCTCTTTAGGTCTGTCTGATTATTCGTTGGTATCATTACACCGTTGGGTTTTTTTAATCTTGCCCACCTGTTACGCACTAAAGATGGGTTTGTAAATGTTGGATTGCTTGTTCTCCAGTGAATGATCCTCTTGTGTTTTGCTGTAGAGCTGCTGGGCACCGTGCCATTGTAGGATGCTTCGCAATGCCCTAGGAAAAACCTTCCGATTTCTGGGCTACACGGTGCAATATGGCTGCATAGCACACTGTGCCTTCGAGTACCTTGGAGGAATTGTCGTGGTAATCTTCATTTTCATGACATTTACAAGGAGATAAAACTAAGACTGACATTTTTCTGTGTGATGATGCCAATATTTCAGGTTTCTTAATTTTCTTCAAAGCATTTAACACAATTTATGGGAAGGAGGTCCAGCCTTTGTGAAAGTTATTTGTACTTTGTTTTTTGATGTGTTATTGCTCAAGGCATCACTGAAGTAAATGGGAAACTCTGATTAAGCCTTTTGCGCAGAGTCCGTCCTTTAAGAAACGCTGGAGTCAGTGATAGGAAATGAGTTTGTTTCACACTTTGGCCAAATTTTTGGGTGTTTTATGCTCCCTGCTCCTCCTCCCCAGGTCCTTAACCTGGCAGATACTGCTGCTGGGCATTGGGGAGTCTGGCTATGAGCTGCTCCTGCAGCTTCTGTGATGATTCTGTGTCACAGAGAAGAGAAAGGAGTAAGCTGGTTGGGCTTTGAGCACTGCTCCTAAAAATTTCTTGGAGATGCAGTGCTGAAAGGAATCCATAAGGGTCTATAGCACCTAGTGCAGTTCAGGACTAACCCCAAGGAAATATGGAGCTGTAACAGAGTTAGAGGTGCTCTGGGGGCTCCCCTCAGCTTTGAAATGCATCACACATTCCATGGAGGAGCTCACTTTGAGTTCTCTACATTCCACCTTTTCTAATTTCTTAGCATATCATTTAAATATAAGTTTATTTTAGAAAGAAGCAGTTTGAAATAGTAATTTTTTTGTCCTTTCTTTCTCATTTGCAGTGCTCTGGACCTTCCATGGAACCAACCATTCAGAACTCTGATGTTGTCTTTTCGGAGAACCTCAGCCGCCACTTTTGCTGCATTCGAAAGTACGCTGCTCTCTTGAGAGCACATCTGACATTCCCTTTGTAGGGCTTGCCAAGAACCACATTCTGCCCTTGATCTTTAGTGTATTTTTCTGCTTCTAACTTGCAATTTTTCATTGTGTCTAAAGGATCTTAAAGTTACCAGCACAAATAGCCCAATGAACAACTTGTCAAAATTCAGTTTAGATTTAGTCTGTTGTCACTATCACACTTTGTCCAAAAAACAGAAAAAAATCCTTTTTTTCCTCCCCCTGAATGATTCTAGTGAGTGAATGTAACTTCTTCTCTAAGCAGTTTGGTCTTGAAAATCAGCTATGGCTATTACTGCTCTCAGGTTGTAGTCTTAAATGTTTCATAAATGATCTCAATAACAAAAATTCACTCAACTTTTAAAACTCTGGGAAATTACACCTGGGTAAAACTGAAGGAACCAAAATTGTACACAAGAATTTTCAGCACAATGGACTATCTTTAATGTGTGTGAATATTTTTGGAGTAGATTCGTGGATGCTCATGTACTCAGCAAAATAGTTTGTAACTAGAGTTCTTCTGTTTGTTTTTGTTTGTTTTTTTTTTCCTCTCAGAGGAGATATTGTAATTGTGAAAAGCCCAAATGACCCCAAATCAAATATCTGTAAAAGAGTAATTGGCTTGGAAGGGGATAAAGTCTGCACAAGCAAGCCTTCAGATTTCCTTAAGAGTCACAGCTATGTAAGTATTAGAGTTTCTTCCTGTGTAAATTAATGATTACTTAAGTAGGCCTGGTGGTCTGTAAAGGATTTGCAATATTTGAGGATAATAATAAATCATAAATTATGACATTAATAAATTATTATTCTTGAATATATACAGTAAAATGCTGTACTTTTAGACTATTTATGCCAAGCTGTCTTCCTCTGCTTTTTGTTTCTTAGGAACTGTAGACAGATCATATTTCTGCTGTGCCCGTTGGAAGAATACTCTGAAATTCTCTGTATAAAGTGCAGTACAAAAGACAGGTGTTTGGTGTTCAGGCAAAACTGTTCCTGTATTTTAAACACTAAGAAGGGAATGTTTGACTCTGCAATAGCTTTGCAGATTTTTCTTTCAAAATTCTACTTTAGTGTATCTCTATTTCAATGTAGCAATATTTTAATGTTCCTCAGTATGGTTGGAAAAGTAGAAATTTTCCTAACTTGGCCAAAAAGTCAGGTGATGCAATGAAAAGGGAAAAATAATTTCAATGTTCATTTGTTCTTATGCAGATAGACTTCACAAAAGTTTGGGAAGATCAGTGACAAAATGTTTTTAGCAACTTTTTTAAGGCTATCATGAGAAAAATCCTCAGGAATGATGATCGCAGAAGAATGTAGGTTTTTTCTTGTCCCAGAAGTGTGTTTGACTGTTACCTCTATTCAGCACTTGTGGAGCCATCAGATATTCCCAGATAATCTTTAAACAAAGCTGTGATTTTGCCCTTTCGTATCCACTCCGTCCTCAGAATAAGAAGAATGAGCATGTGGCCAAAGTCCTGTGCTGAGAAGGTGGAGAATTTTATGGAACACTCCTTACAGGCAGCTCCAGTTTGTGACACAGAAATCCTGTAAGAATTTAGCTTCCATAAAGGCAGCCACCTTCACCAGGGAGCCTCCAGCTACCATTGCTTCATTTGTATTGAGCAGCTGAAGTGGAGTTTGTCTTTCTGTAAAGCAGAAATTCTTGTTTAGTGCCAGGAAGTAAGGACATGAGTCACACCCTGCTCTGAGGGTTTGAATTTGTTCCTTTCACTCCAGTGTTGAGGCAAGACACCTTGGGCACCTGCCTCTAATCTGCACTGCTGCTGTCATGCCAGAGCCACTGGAGCTGCTATTCTTAGACTTTGCTCACCTTGTGAGCATAAAGAAGGAACTCATTCTGTTACATTTTGAAGGAGAGGACAAAACATTTAGTTTTTCCACAAATCGAATTGTGTTAACCATTTAACCAAGGGAAAACCTACCAAAACCCCCAAAGAACACAAACCCACCTTTCTCACCAAGTTAAAGGAATCCTCTAGCTCTGGTGGAGCTCATAATTGTGAGCTCATAAATGTGGAATACGCATTGCCCAGAGGAGACCAACCTGAACTCTGTGTACACTGACGGAAGACACAAACTGAATTTCTCTGAGGATCTTTTTCCTCACTTATCTTAGTCTGGATAAGGAAGTTCAGGAAAGATTTGTACTTAAAACAGGATATCAGCTTTTCTGGAAACACTGAAGTGACCAAGTGAATATTCAGCAGAGCAATTTCTGCTGTAGTGCAGGGTTTCTTGTCTCCAGTTTTAATCCAGAATATGAGGGGAAAGAGCAGATGGGGAACGCAGAGTCCATTTCCTGTTTTCATAAAGGCTAATGTGTGGAAATACAGAGAATGGACAAGCTTTTGTAATTCTTACACCATAAATTGTATCCAGGAGGAGAAATTATCTAAATGGAAGTGCTCTTGTGCCTGATACCTGTTTTTCTTCTACCTTTAGTGCTTGGTAAAGAGGTAGGTCTTTCCATCTGTTCAGGAGACACTTCCTTTACAGAAGAGTAAATTCTCAACGTGGATATCTGTACTTTATGTTCATAACTGAGGCTGGATTACTCACTAAGTAAATTGTTGGGGGGGGGGAAACATGACATGTATTTATGTTTAGGCAATTGCCTCATCATATTCCTTCTTTTTAGTGAATCACTGTGCTATGCACTTCTAACTCAAACACAGAATTCCTCACAGCAAATAATGGCAGCAGATGTACAGAGAACTGGCTGTTTTGTTGATACTTGCCTGAGGTGGGTTTTGGAAAAAAAAAGATTGTTCAAGCTGAGGAAAGGCCTGGGCTGTGGTTCCAGATGGCCAGGAGTACTGCTGGGGGGGGTCTCTCTGCCAGGGGAAGGTGCCACTCCTTAAGTGAGCAAAGCCTGGAAAGTGTCATGAGTTTTGCACTTTATATTTGGCTGCTGACTGCCTTTTTTCCAACAGGAAATCTGAGTGCTGTGTGAATGCTGTGACTCCAAAGTGTGTAAGGTCAGAGCAGTCTTTGTTTTTATTACAGTGAACTGCTCAGCTTTCCTTGAGGGCTTGTCTCTTGTTTTGGGGACTTTCTGTCATGTCTGCAGACTTACACAGTAAATGGGAATATCAGATGCCAGCAATATTGCCAAATTAGGCAGCTCAGACCCCTGCTTCAGTCTGTGCTGTTGGTTGCCAACTAGTGGATAGGTTTTCTGAGCTAGCCATTTCCTGGAGGTGGCAGAGTAATGGCCATACAATGGGAAAATTACCTGTAAGCACCTGCTTTAGATTTGCCCTAAAAGGAGAATCCCTAGAGCCACGTTAGTAGGAATTGTTCTTGGTCTGTATTGACTGTGTCATTGATAGTGTTGGTATCTTTTACAGCATTGAAGTTTGGGATTTTTGTGCTTAGAAGCATTGTCACACACAATTCTTACCCTGAAGCCTAAGAGAATGCTAAAATCAGATCCTACTTGAGGTGCTGGTTCATTCATGAATATACTTCTGTGGATGGAGAACTCTGTTTACAATTTGCTCTCTGTAAAATTACACAGATGAGATCCA
The DNA here is from genome assembly GCF_901933205.1 of Camarhynchus parvulus. Classification (NCBI taxonomy): domain Eukaryota; kingdom Metazoa; phylum Chordata; class Aves; order Passeriformes; family Thraupidae; genus Camarhynchus; species Camarhynchus parvulus. The sequence goes on along the minus strand of NC_044575.1, from coordinate 1,757,408 downwards.
GTATTGCTGCAAACAACTGAGGAGATACCTGGAGATTAAAAAAAAATCCAAACACAACAAACCAACCTTCCAAGCTCTAATGAAAAGAAACAAACAAACAACAAAAAAAATCATACATAAGATGAATAAGTTGTTCTGAAAGAGATATTTCGGCTGAGTAGAAATGCACAGTAGCAGTGGCAGTTAAAATACTCTTGCTCCTCTATTTAGCTGAAGGAATACATCATGAGAGAAAATTGTTTTTGTCAGAGTGCACTAAAGCTAAAGCTGTATCAGAAACGTGTCTTTGATGGAGTTGGATTACAGGCTGATGGAACTAATGCCACATATAAAACTGAGTGGTATAAATTAGGCATATGCTGAAATTACAGTTTGAGTACATACTATTGGAGTTTATCTGTAGAACAATAATTAGGGAAATCTTCCTATTTACATGAAAGTATAATGAAATTCCTTTTTTGAATAAGCTGCTATGATATTACAAAGTTAGGAAAAGGTAGTTTTCCTTTTTTTTATATCTGATATGGAATATGAGCATCAGGCTGGCAGTTTTGCAGGGCTCTTTTTTGGTTTTGGGCTAAATGTACATTTGTAAATAGAAACAAGTGTATTTGCTGTAATAAACATTTAAGAATGCATAATGTATTTTTGCTGTATCAGAGGCAATGTGGTATGAACCCAGAAGTTAAAAAGGTAAATAACTAATGCTGTATTCAGAACTAGTTTCACTTATTAAGAGATATCCTATTTTATTCATTTAACTATATAGCAATTAATGAGGATTAATAAGGAAATTAATCACAGTAAACCCCTGACATGGTCCTAAAAAAACCCCACAGCTGAAAGATTATTTTTCATATTTAACCTTTTATTTCCTGTTTAAAAAACTCTTAATACAGGTTTATAATTCAGATTGAGTATCTTATTGCTTTGTTTGAATTTGCTTTAATGCCATTTACTTTAGCTTTAATTTCTTTACGTACCATATGTTCTTGTGTTGCAGGTCTTATTTACAGTGTGAAAAAGTGAGGGCTAAACCATCAGAATCAAACAGCTTATATGTCATAAACCACCAATATGCTGAGCCTTTGAGGCACTTAAACAAAAGTAGTCTCTAATAATGTCACTTAATAGAGGCAGAGTCTGTAAATAAGGAACTGCCTCGTGCAAGTCCCGGTGATAAAAACTGAGATACAAATCCATATCTCAGCAACACCGTGCTGGTGATCAATCAGCTCCCACTAATGCTGCCAGCCTGGCTGCTGGGCCAGTGTTTGCCTTGTGCTGCAGCAAAATGAGCCTTGCCATGGAGATGGCATCTCCTCATCCTGTGGGAGCTCCAGAGCCAACAGAATTCCCAAGATAATGCACCTCGCTGTGTTTGCACAGTGCTGGTGACTCTCCAACAGCTCTTGGCTAATGCAGTAAGAATATGATGTGGGCACTAAGGATAACTTAATGTCAAAACAAATGGCACAGGGTTTGAATACACCCCGCAAGACACTGAAAAGTGGTTTGGTATTTCAGAGCACTCAGTACTGTTGGATAGTCATTTTAAGGTATCCTAAATAGCAATTAAAAATAAACCTCATGAAAGCACCTCTTCTTTTCCCTTTGCTCTAAGTATCCTAATGTTTACACTCATGGTTTAGTAGTTTGCTGAATAAGTTTCAGTAGTTGCTGATATGGAAAATGAGTAAGGTATTTTCTTGCTCCTCCTTAGCTCTAAGTGTTCTAGAGGCTCAAGAAAGTCATGCCATGATTCTAACCAGCAGCTGTGCTGAGTGTCTGTGGGAGAGGGGAGCTCATTTGGCATTTTTGTTGGTTTGCAGATGGCTCTGTATCCCACTACAGAGAGTTCATGACTCATGCTTACCTTGAATTTTCTGAGAAGTTGTTTTAAATCAAAATTCCGATTTGTCAAAACTAAATTGTTCAAGGGAAAAGAAACACAAAGGATTTTATCAGTCTAATTCCCAATATTTCCAGGATTTCTTCTGCTCAAGTGGCTTGGCCTTTGTACCTTTGCAGTTTTGGTTTGGTGATACTTCAAGAACATAGAAGTAGCCACATTTTATGATTCTGTTATTCCTCTGCTCAAAGTTCAGTAACAACTTCTGAGAAGCTGCTCAGGATGGTGAAACCAACTAGTTGGGACTCAACTGAAGCTTTTGAGCACAGGTTTTAGTCTGAGTGTACCAGCTGTGCAGGAGAGATTCAGGTCCATCCAGATGGAGCTGGCAGACAGGATTCCTTAGCCCTGATGATATTATTTATCAGCCTCTGCTCTCCCAGGCTGAACTGCAGACCTGTGAGCACAGGGCACACCAGTGATGGTGATGGGTTCTGTGTTAGAACCAGGGTCTGCACCCACAGGGTTTTGTGCTCTCACACTTACACTTTTGGGTGACCCTGTTACATCACCTATTATCTGGAGAAGAAAATCAAACCCTTCTTAATTATTACTGTGAGAAAGGTCTCTGCAAACTGGTAAGTAATCTTTGATGGATTTGTAATCAAAATTTTCTTCTAAAAATCTAAGGCTAATAAGAGTCTGGACTGGTCAATCAAAGGCATATTCTGAATTTTTGTTCAGGAGTTTCTAAATGTAACTAGGAGATTTGGGTCTGAAAGTTTTGGCCTAAGAAAATGAACCAGTTAGTTTTAATTTTAACAGATAATAGTTTTAGAAAAGGAAAGATGACTCATAATTTAAATTTAGGGTTGCAGCTAGAGGTTTTAGAAAACAGATACATAGCTTTTCCAGCTGATTGAGATCTGTGTATTTAGCAGTATGATCTAGATCTCAGCATTAAATATTTACAGCAATAAACAATGCATGCAAGTGTTTGAATTATTCAACGCAGTTGAAAACTTTTGGAAGAGGTAGAAAGTGATACTAAGAGAAATCAGATATTTTTCTCATATTTGAGTATCAGATATTTCTCTCATACTTGACAGATAGTTTTCTCAGATATATGACTCCCTAGACATCTTTGATGTGCAAACCTCTCCTATTAAGCTGTGGGTGTAGTGATCAAACCTTTTAAGTTCCATATAGTCAAGCTCAGGGCAGCAGTAGTTACTCCTACATTACACAAAGTTTAGAAGGAGCAGCAGTGATGAAACCCCAAAGATTGAAATAACCCATGAGTGCTCTCACTGAAACAGCTTACCCACTTTTTTGTTGCAGAACAACACCCAACTGGTGTGCTTTCATGGTAGAGAAAAATATCTTAAAATGTCTTAGGAACTCAAGCCTAAGTTAATATTCCTTAGTTCCCCTGTGGTGTGTGAGTTAACACTGCAGGTTATGTCCCACGGTTATGTGATTTTAATATTGGTTAATATTTAATTTCAAAACTTAGGCAAGTCTTCATGTCTTACCTTTTTAGAAATCTTCTATTAAAATTACAAATGTCGTCGTAGAGAGAATGAATTCATAATATAAATATGTAATCACAATGAATTTGATTCCTGTATAAAAACACATTAGTGTTTCACTGTCATCCTCTCTAATAACAACCTGGACCAACATCGTAATGTCTTCTTTTTAATATGTGCATTTAAACAAACTGGGTCAAGTACATTATGTCTTATTCATAAGCAGCTTAAACTGTTCAGCAAGTAGAAGGAAAATGCTAGACTCTTTGGAAGTACCTATAACTTTAAGGTAATTTGTAAATTCATAAATTTATAATTTTAAGGTAAATTCATTCTGTTATATTAAGACATATTAAATTCCAGGTAATTCAACCTTTTAAGGATACATAGAAGATGTTGATTTAACATCTGCTATACTGTTTAAGTTCCAGTGTGGTTGCTATCATTTCATAGCTTTTTTCAGCACAAAAAAGTAAATATTAATTCTTATCCTGATTCTGAAAATGTTGAGCTAATTAATGTAGTTGGGTTTTATACAGATGGCAGCCTTAATATGAACAACATTTATGATAAACCTACAGAAACAGTGCCTGGAGCAACTGGATCATTAAAAAAAGTATTTGTTAAGCATTATTCAGTCTTGGTTCTGAATTAATAAATAAGGGATTAAGGAGTAGTTATGTGAGACTTTAAGTATAGAGTGATAAAACAAACTCCTGCATTTCTATGGTGTATATTTTATCGTAACTAGATGCAATTTACTTAAATAAGGCAATTTAATCAGTATTTAGTAAATTTGTCATTTGATATTGTAGAATCTTTCATCATATTTCACTTTAATCAAGAAAGGTAACACCTGTGGTTTATTCACAAAAGCTCCTTTTGTTAAATGAACACCCGCAGGCCATGAAGCAATTACATTTGTTGCTTGTACCAAAGTGGGAGGCACTTAAATAGACCTTAGTAGGGATAGATGAGAACTTGCAGACTTTATTCTTTTGTCCAGCACTGAGATTAGTTCTTATCATAGCTCAAGAAGGAAGCCTCTGAACTGAAAAGATGGGAATTATTTAAAGTTCTTCTTAAGTTGGAAACTTTGATATTGCTGGAGGTGATGTGAATACCTGTGACCTTACAAAAGTTCAAACATCTACTCCCAGCTGATTGTATGTGCTGATGTTTTTGGAGACTGCAAGACATTCATAAGTGCCCTAAAATCACTAGCAAAAGCTCTCTCAAAACAAAAACCCCAAACCACAGAAGCCTGTTGTCAGTTAGTGGGGTTTGGGGGTATTTTTGAGGCAGATAATTTAGTTCTGTTAGCTTTATTTGCAACACATTAGTTTTCTAATATATCACTTAATGCAGCACAGGGTTCTTATCTCTTGGGTTTGAAGATAATTGAGTAATCAAAGAAAAAAGTTTGACATCATGTAAAGAGACAAAAAGAATGTAATTATTTGATGATTTCCCCCCCTGTAAGTAAATTAATGTTTTATGCTGGTGAGTATCAAACACCTGCCCTGTACTTCAGTTCCGCCACTTTAACTGCACCACTGAGTAAACTCCAACAGCTCTGCAAATTTTGCCAGTTTGTCTCAGTGAAAGATGTTTGTTTGGGGTGAAAGAGAACGAAGTACTGCCTCTAGCTCAGTTGTTCCCAGGGATAGTCTTGTTCTTCTGGTCTAGAGCCTGGGGAGGGAGCAGAGGGGTGTCTGATGGTGCCTTTCATTGTCCCACTTTGAAGCAGCACTGCAGATAACCGGTTCTGCCTGAGAACAAGGGAGGTAAATCCTGGGCTAATCTGCACAGAGCAGAGGCACAGGGGCTGCTGAGGCACAGGGAGTTGCCTGCAGACAGGCAGAGACAGCATTTCACAGCAGCCTGCACTGCTCAGGAGTTGCTGCTTCTGCCATCCCACTCATTCTGTGAAAATTCAGCTGGTGGGCATGTGAGACTTTCCCGTCTTTAGTTCTGGCCTGTGTGTAGGCAGGTCAGAGATGCTGCCCAGCCCAGGGCAATGCTTTTACCCCTCATCAGTGGGGGTTTGCAGTCACTGTCCCTCTGTGGAGTGGGAGCTGTGATTTCAGTGGCACCTCTTGGATGCAGTTAACTTTCTCTAAGAGGTCCACTGCCTGTAGATTCCAAAATGCAACCCTGTGAGCTGTCACACAAGTGGCTTACCCTGTACATTGGGGTTTTTGGCAGCAGCAGCAGCACATTGCCATGCAGATAATTCATTCTTACTAAAAATACAGATTTTTAACAGCCAATTTTTTTTTTTTTTGGTGAATATTATTCCCAGCTAGTGTGCTTGCAGAGCTTTGCAGTGTTTCAGATTGGGTCCTGGCCTCTGATATTCCAAGTGCACTATTCCCTGTGAGTAATCCCACTGAGGTCAGTGATGTGGTGTAGACATGGCTTGGTGCATAGAGTATTCTGGCACTTGTCTTTATTTCAAAGGGGTTTATACTAGTTTTGGGGTTTTTTTTGGTTTTTTTGGTTTTTTTTTTTTTTTAATTAATGATTATGACCTGTCACTGGTATTTGGTTTTACATTTTCCTGTAATTCTTGTGATTTTTTTTTATTGCTTGACTTGATTCTAGGTTGTTGTGCCTAGATAATGTCACACATTGTGACAATACTCTTAATGCCAAATTCGGAGGTGTAGGGCCCAGTCATACCTTCCAGGGAGAACTGCAAAAATTACCTTAAGTGGTGAATTTCAGGATGTGGGAAGACACTTTACTGCAAATGTTTTACCTGGAATGCAAAATGTGAACATCTTGACTAGACAAATAATTATTCCTAGTACTGGAAGTAGTTTAATACCACAGCAGGCAAAAGCAATTTATTTTATTTTTTTGTAATTTTGGAGCTTGGTGAAAATATGGGAAGTGTTCTAGAAAGCTTTTGGAAATACTTGATTCACGATTTTGGATATACTTGGTTCTTTATTTTACGCAGTAAAAGATGAGCATCACATTCTGCCTGTGAACTGGGAGAAGTGAGAAAGCACGGGAACCAGAACAGCACAGGGGGAGCTGGCAGGGAAACAGGAGCACATTGCAAGAAGTGTTGGTTTTGCAGCAGCATGAAATGTTAGCGTGGCTTTGCTTTCTATATCTTAGTAATTCCAGCTTGTCCTGTGTGTGTGTTTGCTGAGGGAGTCTCACAGTGGCAGCAGTTTGGTGGCTGACTTGTTATTCCAGTATGTGCTGGAGTTTGCACCAGGAAGGTCAGGTGCTGCCTTGTACTGTTATTTGCACATGGGAAACAAACTCATGTGTGACTGTGGACACAGGGAGTGCTTTGGGTGGGTCCACTGAACTAAGTGACCACAAACATCCAACTACCCTGCTGGACATCCTAAACAGGCTGTGCTCCATGGAATCTTGGAGGAAAACAGCAGTGACAGCACATGCCTATCAAAAACACAAGATGCATGTTCTACACAGGTTGTTTGACTCCAGATAGAAGCTTTTGAAAATGTATAAATTCACTTCTGCTTGGCTTTTTTGTTTGCAAAGCTGCTTGGGTAGGAGGAGGGCCAAAGTCACGTAGCTGGAACCAGCTGGCCTTCCCAGAGGAAACCCTTTGGTGCCTGTGCCAGGAATCTGATCAGCCTACCAAGCAACAAAGGTGACAGACAAGCTGAATAGGGAATTCCTGTCTGGAAGGACCAGGAGAACAAGCTTGGCTCAAGTAGTGGAAGAGTTAAAAACAAAGGAGGTGGCATTCCTTTATACCTGTGGCAGGAGATGGTACCAGTGGGTTTCAAAAGGGCTTAGACATTGCTGGGCTGCTGAGGGCAGGCTTTGTGCCCTCTGACACACCTCCAGCATCTTTCCTGGTGCCACAGAAACACAGGGCTGCTTGGGAGGGATGGCCAGGCTCACAGATGCTTTCTGCAGCGTGTTTCATGCTGCCCAAGTGACCTGTTGTGTCTCAGTGCACAGCTGGCCCATTTGCCACGGCTCAGCAGAGGGGCTCTGGCAGCAGTGTGCCAGCCTGGGATGCTGCTCTGGTGACAGGCACGTGGCAGCACGGCTAAACAAGAGAAAGCCCAGGTTCCCAGGGACTGTGACCTGGCCACATACCTACAAGTATCACCTGCAGTTTGCTCCAGTGGGGGACCTGCATTTGTTCTTACTGGTTTACAACCTGCCTTTAGTCTAGAGTGGTATTTCACTTTGTTTAATCTGTTACCCATGAACTCTCTCTTATGTAGACTATTGTGTTTACAGTGTGTGGCTCAATTCTAAAACATTCACGCTACTTGTACTTTGAGTTTCACTTGAAATTGTTTGTTTATTTAGTTACTTTCTTTATGTTTTTCCTCTGAATTGTGGTCATAGTAATGTTTCAAATAGATACTTCATAGTAGTGTTTCAAGTGGATACTTGGTTTTGGAAAAATAAATGTTTAAAGTCCATATTAAATGTTCTCTAAATTGAGAATATGTTGCTTCATTTAAATTTTCAGCCTGGCTTAAAATTTTAGAAACCAGACCCAATTAGAAACGTAATTAAGTATTTTATTTGGTAACTTGAAAGAGGTTATTTGTATCTGAAACATTTTTAAGAAAACATTACAAATAGTATTTTATGTTCCAAGTAGATATCTTAGTTTAAGACTTGCAGGAGCAACTTTTTCACATATGAAAGCTTCATGCTCTCATTTAGGTAACTATTACAGCTATGTTGCTATTTCTCATTTTGTCATTGAGTCAGCCAGTGAATGCCATGAATCTGTGGTATGTAATATAGTTAATGCATAATATATATGGGCAATGAAAGGTCTTTGTCATATAGTATAAGGTCACCATCATTAATTTTCAAATTATAAAAAGGGATTTGCTGTTTTGTGATCATCATTATTGCAATATAATGTGTTGTGGATTCTGCCTGCACATAGAATGAACTGTGATCTTAATTAGAACTTTGACAAGCCTACTCCGATAAAATGATGAGATTATTCGTAATTGATGTCACAATCAATTACCAGTTAGTTCATCATGAATCTACTAACAGGTCTAGCCTTGGTGCTGGCCCCAGGATGTTGATGAGTGTGTGGCTGCCCTGTTCATGCTGTTACTGCGACAGGAGGGCAGATTTTCAGTCAACATCCTAATGACCTCTTTTGAAGTCTATTAAATTAATGACCCTGTCACATTGGTCTAACCTCTTGCATCTTCATTTGGGGTTTTTTGTTGCAAACCATTGGTTTTTGAGCACATGATAGAACAGATACTTTGGAGCACTCCTTCTCATCCCTCTAAATCTGGCAGTGGGTCTTACAGACGCAATAAAATTTCGTGCATTACATAGTCATGAAATACAGAGCACAGAAATCGGGAAAAACACTGTAAGGCAAACTGTGCTTAACACCATGCTGTTCTGGTTTCTTTTTACATTTCAATCTTGCTTATAGGTGCCTAAAGGACATGTCTGGTTAGAAGGTGATAATCTCAGGAATTCTACAGATTCCAGGTGCTACGGACCTGTTCCTTATGGGCTGATAAGAGGACGCATTTGTCTTAAGGTATGTGAATTTCTACTATCTAAAAATAGTCGCATTAATACATTTTTAATGAGTGGGTGTTAGGTACTGAAACTTGCCTCCCCAGCTGCCTGGCCAGAGCAAATGTAAAGGAAAGCATGAACACTCCACCACCTGCTGTAAAAGGATAAATCAGCAGTGATGGGTTTTGGAGGGAGGACTTTGGAGCAGCACTGAGCAGTTTTCACTGCTATGAAAATGGAATGAATTGTTTTGCAGGCAAATCCAAACATGATAAAACCACAAATGTACACACATACGCCCTACTGCACAGATGTACATTTCATCCTTACTTTGATTCTCTCTGCAAAATGATTTTTCACTGTTGTAGCTCTGTGGTCCAAAAAACAAAATGGAGGAAAAGATTATCTTTCCAGGACTTGCACAGGTAGCCTGGCCTTGCTGCTTTTTAAACTAAAAAAATACTTTAAATGAATTTTGCACTGTATAAACCATCATGGTTTTTTCTCCTTTTGCTCCAACAATTCTACAACTTAATTTCACACTGAATTATTTTTTTGATATTATCTGTGTTACTAATTTACTCTTTTACCAAAAAGAAGAAACATAACACAATTTCCTCTCCATAAAAAGTTTAGTCTCTAAAGAAATAGGGGAGTGTGTATTACACACTTATGCACCTGCTTCTAGAAAGCTGGATTTAAAGTTGTGCATTCAGAACAATAAAAAAGGTTTTCTCCATGTACTTCAACACATCCTCAAACCCATAATTTAGCTCACCTGGATTACACAGGGAAGATTGGATCTTTCCAATTTAGCAAAGCCTTGTATCCTTAATTTACAGTATTTATGAACACAATTAGGGACTTTTCAAAACAACCCCTTGGAGCTACTGAGCACAATCAGTAATTGCTTTCTAAACCTCAGACAACAGGGCCCCCTCAGCCCTACTGGCAAATTTTGGGTGACCTCTGTTCCTCCTGGCTCACATTTGCTCTGAGTTCTTCCCTGGTGTTTACTCAGGGCTCTGCCCCTTCTCCTGCTGTCTGCCTTGCCCTGGACACCAGAGGGGAAAAGGCTGGTTCCCAACAGGACTATTTTTATGACCAAGTTTTAGCTGGAATTATTGACTGCTAAGAGACAAAGGATGCTAATCTGCTGACACTCCTCTAATGAGAATGTGGCAGTAAGAATGCAACTGAAAAAAGCATTTCTCCAAGCTGATGCATGGGTATAGAAAAGCTGCTGCTGTTTACTGCTTTAATGTTAGCAAATACTGGATATATGAAGAACCTGTGTGTATGGAGAGCCAGAATTAGTCACAGTATCTCTCCACAGCAATAGATTTTGTGTCCAGCTTGTGCCCTGACGAGGAAGGTGTTTGAAAGACCTTAATGAAGTGACTGACAGGACTGAACCCTAAGTAAACTCTGTACAATGAGTGGAACAGATAATTCACATTGAAGCACTGCTTTAGGACTCCTGAATGTTGTCTGTTAAAAAAAATAATTATGCAATCACTTGTTACTTAATCAAAATAATTTAACCAGATTTCACAGCAGTTGTTTAGTGACAGTGGCATAGAGTAGAGATTATTCAAGTTTTTGTGAGATTTAAGTATATGGTGCCTAACAAAAGCAAAAATTAATGTGTTCTTGAAATGAGTGTTTCTAATTGGGTTCTTTCTGATGCCTCACACGAGCACACAGTGATGCTGCTCCTGTGTGTTGCTGCTGCACACTGCAGTGCAGGGCAGCAGGTACAGCCTGCACTGGGCTGGCTGGCCACTGGCCACTGGCCAGGAAACCTCTGAGTGCTTTAATGCAGCCTGCTGCAGCTTTGGCTTCTCTTCCTTCCAACAGATTTTACTGCCTTCAGAATGGAAGTTTTTGTGTCTTTGTCTTACAGTGGATTTTGGAGGAGCAGATGTAACAGTGCCTTTCAGTGCTAAGTTACTTTTTTAGGAATGGATACAAAAAACCCCAAATATAATTTGGAAGTCAGGGATTTCATCAGAAGAGAGTGAGCTTAGCCAGCCTACTTTTGTTTAGCCAACCTATTCTTGGCAAAACATGAATGTTTATCTGAAGTTTAGACCAAGGGTTCTCAGTCAGTGTTGGTGCAGCAGTTTTTAACCCTTAGAGAAATACCAACACCTGATCCTTGTCCTGCCACTCCAAACACAAGGTCATGCCATTAAGGGCTGCTGAAATCAAAGCAGCTGCAGATTCAGGAAAAGCACTGGGAATCTCACTTAGAACTCACGCTTCATCCTGTCCTAGGTAGGATATCCTGTGCATTCCCTGGATTTAGGCTCCATGTCACAACTAGACCTGTGGTGTATCTTCAAAAGAGCTAGTTAGCCCCATTTATGCCCCGTCCATCAGATCAAATCTATCTATGTAGGCCAAAGCAGAGAGGGCAAAGAGCTGCTAATTGGAAGAGCCAGTCTGAATGAGCAAGTCACAGTCTACTTCTGTCAGAACTTTAAAGACAGAGTGGCATGTCTTTGTTCCACAGAGGAGGGCTTTCCATCTCTTTCCAAGCACCAGTATTGTTTCTCAGGTTCTCCCTGCATGCAGACTAGATAAAACATCATTTTCATTCTAACTCTACCACTAAGATTGCTGTGACAAATTTCAAACTACACTGTCAAAGCGACATTTAATGCTAATTTGATTACTTTCACTGAAAGAAAGTCAAGTTGCAGTAGGTGTGATTTGAGTTGCCTGAAATGAGATTTGTGCTGGAGTGAACAGACTAAAAAACTACCTTCTCCAGGCCTTTACTGAGATCAGCTTAGATTTGTTATATGGGATATTTTTCTTTCCTTTTACTTCTGCTTGCCTTCAGGGCCAAACAAAGACCTGACACCCAGCCTGCAGCCAGCACAGGCCCTCTGCACAGCTTTGAATTCTACAGCTTTGCTGCTAACCAAGATCACAAATACCCTTCTGTTGTTGGCTTGTATCTGTATTTTTGTGAGGAACTTAAAATAGCTCACTGATCAGCACAGAGAAAAGACATCACCTCTGTGGTTCTGTGTCACAGCTGTTCCTCCTGCTCCTCCCTGACTGCACATGCCAGAACCACAGGAATTGTCTGAGGTCTTGCACAAGAGCCTTTTCCTGATGCACAGCGCTTGAGGTCCTGAGCATGGTTGTCCTTCTGCCTTCCTGGTGGGGCACAGTGCTGCCAGGGGCTGCAGAGGGCACAGCCCCAGCCAGGAGAGAGCTGCTGCTGCTGCTGCGGCTCCTGCCAGGCCTGTCCTGAGCTGCCTCAGGCTCTCCTGGCACAGCCTTTGGTGCTGGGGACACATCACAGGGGTAGAAATAACCGAGCCCTTGCCTGTGCCTCCTCTTTTAAACGAGACAATTGCTCTCTCACTCCACACAGAGAGCAGCAAAGGCTCCTTCTTCTGTGCTCTGGCTGCTCCATGAACTCAGGATTGCTCTTAGGTTGCTGTTCTTATACCTTAAGGTCAAATTCTAAGGAAAAATAAGTGAGATAATCAAACTACTGACAGATGCTTTTGGAACAAGGTAGCAGCCCACCTTTCACTGTTCAGGCTGCTTCATCTTGGGCAGGGGCTGTGAATTTTTTATGGGCTTAGAGCCACAGAGGGCATTGATTGTTCATCCTCATCTTTCCCTTCTTCCTGCTGAGCCCCTTGTGCCATCTTTGAAAGAGACACAGACATTCAAGGGAAACAAAAGACAATGAGTAAATGAATGTCCTTGCTTTCCTATTGCCTTTTTTTTTTTTTTGCATCCAAGACCATCCTACATGTAATTAATGACTGTGCAGAGCAAAGTACTCCTGGGAGCATTCAGTACATGAACAGCTCCACAGGTAATTTCTGGAGAGAAGATTTGTTTATTGGCCAGCATCACTCTCTGACACCTGTACTTGGTGAGGAGTTGTGCTCTTTTGGAAATAACTGTCCCTCCTCAGAGGAGCTTCATCCAGAGCCTGGGTGGTGGCAGGCATTTCCACCCCTTCATTCCTGTTTAAGTTTGTTTAAGTTTACCTGTAGCCAGCAGATCTTTTTTTTTCCAAGGTTTGGCATTTCCAGTTCAAAGGCCCATCTTGAAAATACAAATAAAATAAAAATACACCTCACCATGGGGAGGTGCATGTGCATGGTACTTTCTTTCTCCTAGATGGACCAAAAAACACATACCTGGTCTTTAAAGTCATGAAGAGCTTTTCAAGCTAGAAAATACTGAATTGGAAATACACTCTTTAGGAACATATTTATTTCCAAGGGTGAAAAAAGCAATGGAGTTCATGAGGCTCTCCATAGCAAAGCATATCTCCTGTATAAATTGTAAAATTCACACTCTGGAACAATTCCCTGTAATACACAGGATTTATTACTCCTAGCAAGAGAAGCACATCAGTGAGCAAAGTTCGTTACCAAAGAGAGAAAAAATTATGTTTATGAAACGATTCCAATAACAAATGAAAACACTGAACTTTGGATTGTGATTAAATCTCTTGTAACTGTTCTTTATTTTACAGATATGGCCTCTGAATGACTTTGGATTTCTACGTGCAAGCCCCAATGGCCACAGATTTCTTGATGATTAAAAGACTTAAGTACTATTGACAGTTTTCATAGTATTTTCTACTAAAATGAATGGAACTATTTTTGCTTAGAACAAACACAAATATTACTTGACAAGGAATATCTCTTTCTGAGATTACACCTAACTTCAGAGTGGGAATGATACACTTGTGTCATCAACCAAAATGATGTGCCTGCCCTCAGCAGGTGGTGCCAGGGCTGGCACTGAACACAGCACCCGTGGGGTTCCAGACCTGCTGGTGGGGTTTCCCCTGACTGCCCAGTGGGGTCAGAGCACAGCTTCCTCCTTAGCTTTCCCCTCAGGAATGATGACTTCATTTGTTCTGACACGGAGAGCCTCAGCTCAGCACGTGCTCCTGCTCCAGGCTGCCCAGGTGATGCCACTGTCATGGGGCAGGCACAGCCACTGCTTCCAGCTGCCAGCCTCTGCCTCTTCCTCCTGGGCCCCAGCCCTTGAGAGGATTTCGTGAACTTAAATATTTAGCTGACAAATAGAAAATGTTCCTGTTTCCCACTGCTGAACTTTGCTCTTCATTATCTTCAAAGCATTCTCCCATCTGTGCCTCCTGATTAAATTTTGTCACCTGAGCTGTTACAAGGATTTAACCTAAGAAGAAGGGCCCAAGAGCTGCTTCAGACTGAAATTGGAAGAAGCTACTCTGTTGTTTGCTGGGGAAGAAACCTGCATTCCAGTTGTACAAACTCCTGTTCTGGGTTGGAGCTGTTGAGTAATGAGCTCTTCAGCTGCAGAAGGAGAATCCCAGCCTCATCCCTGCAGAGCTGCGTGAGCAAAGGGGCACTTGTCATTTTTAACCCTGAATGAGCTTGTTCTTGTAGTGCCCCCCTTTTCTTTAACATACATTTCTTTAGCAGATTCTGTCACTTGTTTGTCCAGTCTTTTGAAAAGTTTGTAACACTCAATGTGCTTCACTGAAACAATCATTGCAGGATCTCGATAACAAGTGAACAGGTGTCACAACAAACCAAAGATACATCTTTGGTTTCACTCTTGGAGACACTGTAATTCCCACCACATCGACAGGACAGAGTGTAGAGTTGTTCATCTGCCAAAAAAGAAAACAAAACCACCTTTAGCATTGGAGAAGAATCAAGAATTTATTTGGAATTTTCTTCACAAAGCTGCTCTTAGTAACAAATAACCTCCCACTGCTGGCTTGTAAAAATCAGTATCTGTGCTACCATTTGCAACTCAAAAAATAACCTCAAAGTGTTTCAGTGATTGAGGTATTCTTACACTAAACAACCAGAGCCAATGGAGTCTCTTCAAAAGAAAAACAAAACAAAACAAAACCAAAAACTGCAGTAATAACAAGGTGCACAATCTGATGATACTAAAAGAAAAATCTAAGTGGCGTTAGTCATACAGATCAAAGATGCTTCCAAAACAGGCTGCTAACCCAGGAACCAAAACAGAAGAAGGGAAAGTAGGATTTTTCCCCTCACAACTCATTAAAAAAAAAAAGTTAAAAAATAAAAATAACTATCAGCCATTTATTCCAAAAAGCAATTAAACAAGAAAAGCCAGAGCAATAGACAGGAGGGAAGGAACAGTGGCAGATGAAAAAAGAAACACAGGCATTCTACCATCCCAGGAAGGGCAAGAAGATGCACAAGAGACACGGGGAAAATCTGTGTACTCTCAATGATACAAGAGGAGAGCTGGGTGAAAAGTGGTACTGCAAGTGAGGGTGGGGAGAAATGTAGATGGAATGGAAAACAAATGTAACAGAAAATTAAGTTCTAATCCAGGTGATCTCAGACAGCAAAACAGCTTTGTCCCAGGAAATACAGCAAAACCAGCACTTAAAGTAAAGGAAACAATGGTGCAAGATGCAGAAAAAAAGAGAAAACATTAGGAGGGACAAAGAAAAGCATTAGGAACCAGCAGCAAGGCACTCATACCTTCATTCCAGGACATGTCCTCAAGATAAATCTGTTCATGAAGCGGCCATTCTTTTGTCAGGTTATCTTCTGTAAAGCAAACATGATAGATGTTCAGTCTTCTCTTAGAAATTAGTGGGTTTATATACCTAGCAGTCAGCCTGGTCCCTACCAGAGTCCTGCCTAGACCACTGTATCACTTCAAAATGTAGTTCTCTAAAATTTTAGTTTTCCATAGATCTGCATAAGCTGGAACATGTTCTCTTGTAACCAGGGAAAATAAATGGTGACAACAAATGACTGAGTTAAGACCCTGAAACCAGCACTTGTGTGAAATTAGGGGCAAACTTCTGTTTTGATGTAAGTGCCTTTCAAAACTCCAACTCCATGAGCTGAAATGGTGAAGGTGAGCCTGTACTTTTCACAGATTTGTGGGACCTCTCAAGATCACCTATCAAAGCCTCCTGCACCCACAGGGCAGCTGGAACAAGCTGACCAGGATGAGCAGATTTGAAACATCTCCACAAATGGAGACATCTCAGTATCTCTCAGGCAACCCCATTCCTGGAGAAGGAAAGAAGGAGAAGCCAAATAAAAACCTTCCAATAAGCACCAAGGGCATGTTTTGTGTGAGAACAGCGCTGAGATTCCTGCAAAGAAATAAATCCTGCAGAAGAAGTAAGTCCTGTAAAAAACACTTGTAGGGGAAGAGCAGTCCAAGTGCTCTTTTATGAAAAGAGTCTCTGAGCACAGAAAGAAAGTCAGGTTCTGGCCTGTTCCTGAGAGATCTGTTGCCATTTGATCCCCCAGACGCTTCCAACATTGAGCACGGCATGAAATGAAAATGTACAACATCTACAGGTAACGAAGAATGAGTTAGAAAACTCACAGAGCTTCCTATTTGGAATTAGTGATGCAGGATTTCTCTCAAAACTTTTAGAGGATTGGTGGTGGAGGTCTGGGTCGTGCCTCGCTGCTAGAAAGTACAAAAAGGGCAGATGGGCCACCCGAAGAGAACTGGTACAATGCAAATTCATGAGCTTACCATACTTCAAGTAAAGTAACTGTGAATCATAGAACCACAGCATCATTTGTGCTGGAAAACACCTTTGAGATCACTGAGTCCAGCCATTAAAGTAATGAAGAAGCAGCTGAGGGAAAGTCTCCTCTCTCTTCTATTCCAAACATGGCTTAATACAAAGCCCAGGGAGCAGAATTTCAACAAAGCTTTTCTAATTCATCCCTGCAATTGTAATTTTTAAAATAATAATAATAAAAAAATCAATGGGCAAAAATAATACTCCTCCCAATTCCCAGGCTGAACAGAGATTGTTATTCACTGTTATTCTCCATCTGATGCTCCGATGCTGAAGGATCAGGGACAGCATGGCCAGCTGGGCAAGGGAAGGATTGTCCTGCTCTGCTCTGAGCTGGGGCAGCTTCACCTCGAGTGCTGGGGCAGTTTTGGGTGCCACAGCATAAAAAAGAGATGAGGCCATTAAAGAACATCCCAAGGAGGCCATGAGGAAGGGGAAGGGAATACAACAAAGTGTGAGGAGCTGCTGAGGGCACTGGGTCTGTTCAGCCTGGAGGAGACTGAGGTCAGACCTCATGGTGGCCTTCAGCATCCTCACCAGGGGCAGGGCAGGTTCAGGCACTGATCTCTGCTCTGTGGGACAGGGACAGCACTCAGGGAATGGCTGCAGCTCAGTCAGGGAGGTTCAGGCACTGATCTCTGCTCTGTGGGACAGGGACAGCACTCAGGGAATGGCTGCAGCTGGGTCAGGCAGGTTCGGCCCGCTCGTGGGACAGGACAGCACTCGGGAATGGCGCGCTCGTCAGGCAGGTTCCTGTCTGTGGGACAGGGACAGCACTCAGGGAATGGCTGGAGCTCAGTCAGGGAGGTTCAGGCACTGATCCCTGCTCTGTGGGACAGGGACAGCACTCAGGGAATGGCTGCAGCTCAGTCAGGCAGGTTCAGGCACTGATCTCTGCTCTGTGGGACAGGGACAGCACTCAGGGAATGGCTGGAGCTGGGTCAGGCAGGTTCAGGCACTGATCTCTGCTCTGTGGGACTGGGACAGCACTCAGGGAATGGCTGGAGCTGGGTCAGGGCAGGTTCAGGCACTGATCTCTGCTCTGTGGGACAGGGACAGCACTCAGGGAATGGCTGGAGCTCGGTCAGGCAGGTTCAGGCACTGATCTCTGCTCTGTGGGACAGGGACAGCACTCAGGGAATGGCTGCAGCTCAGTCAGGGCAGTTCAGGCACTGATCCCTGCTCTGTGGGACAGGGACAGCACTCAGGGAATGGCTGCAGCTCAGTCAGGGCAGGTTCAGGCACTGATCCCTGCTCTGTGGGACAGGGACAGCACTCAGGGAATGGCTGCAGCTCAGTCAGGGCAGTTCAGGCACTGATCCCTGCTCTGTGGGACAGGGACAGCACTCAGGGAATGGCTGGAGCTGGGTCAGGCAGGTTCAGGCACTGATCTCTGCTCTGTGGGACAGGGACAGCACTCAGGGAATGGCTGCAGCTCAGTCAGGCAGGTTCAGGCACTGATCCCTGCTCTGTGGGACAGGGACAGCACTCAGGGAATGGCTGGAGCTCGGTCAGGGCAATTCAGGCACTGATCCCTGCTCTGTGGGACAGGGACAGCACTCAGGGAATGGCTGGAGCTGGGTCAGGGCAGTTCAGGCACTGATCCCTGCTCTGTGGGACAGGGACAGCACTCAGGGAATGGCTGCAGCTCAGTCAGGGCAGGTTCAGGATATCAGGAAAAGGTTCTTCCCCCAGAGGGTGTTTGGGCACTGGCACAGCTCCCCAGGGCAGCGCTCACAGCACCAGCCTGACAGAGCTCAGAAAGGTTTGGACAATGCTCTCAGGCACATAATGGGATTCTTGGGCTGTCCTGTGCACAGCCTTCACTGATCCCCCCTAAGTCCCTTCCAACTCAGCATATTCTATAACTGTGATTCTATGAAGTCTGAAATCTGGTTATCTCAAAAAACAAAAATTTTCTGTTAGCACTCTTGACTTCCCAGATAATCCAGTACCAGCTCTTGTCAGGCAGCTTTGCACACTGCATTTATGTGCCTGGCTGGTTCAAGCAGGAGGAACATTTTCCAGAGATGAACAAAGCTTTTTTATTTTCTAGCTCTCCTACTAAAACCATTACCCAGCCTAATACACTTTGAGACAGCAGAAACAGAGGAAGCCACTTAAAAACAGAAGCACAGCCCAGTGTGAGTTTGCAAGCAGAGCATCCAACCCAATGGCTCTCAGATTTCTGTGTCCTTCCTTATTTCATCTGTATCACTGTTATTACAACCATGGCTCCTTGTCTGAACCTAACTGGTGTCCCATTTTCCCTCCCAGCCCCAAGGAGAGTGGGAATGTCCCAGTGCTGAGTTCTGTGATGTCTGCTCAGGCTGTAAAACTCTGTGTACTGAGTTTTCTTCAGAGCTGTCACTTCTGAAACCCACCCTGAACATCCAGGGGGGAAATGTGAGGACCAGAACTTGTGAAACAAATTTTAATTCCCAGCAGCAGAGCCTGCCTGGCTTTGCCATCTATTGGATTTGTCTGACAACAAGAGGTGAAAGGATTCTGCAGCTCCATTGTCTCAGCTGCAGGATCTAAGAAAACACTGGCAGGCTCATCAGAGAGGTTTATGAGCCTGCAATTCAAAGAGATTAAAAGGAAAAATCTACTGAGATTCTTTCAGGCTACAGAACAACATTAAATAACTATTAGCAGCTTGGTTCAGTAAAGCTTTACTAGAGCCCTTGCTGGGTCATTCAGAAATTGTAAAAGAGGAAAGGTATTTAAGTTTCACTTGGAGATACAATAAATATTTCTTGGGCTATTTAAGGCTGAGTTTTAGGGAAGGGGTTGCAAGCAGTAAATGGAAATTCAACCCTTTTAACAGTTTATGGTTATAGTAAAAATAGTCATAATACTTGAAAGATTTTTCTAGCTCTTTATCAGGCACACATACTTAGGATTGATTTTTTTTTTCAAACCAAACACAATTAAACTTCAAGATATGTACTGTCAGTCAGATACTGTTCACAGAATCTACTCTGCATAAAAATCACCACATACTCACTGGATGTTTTCACAAGTTTATTTTTTCTTATAGGCTTTTCAGTTTTAAAACAATTACTTAAATTTGAGTCTTTTCAGACTCTCCTGACTTTTCTGAGTCTTTTCTTAGCTGCTGCCTCAATTTAAAACAATCACACTTACTTTAATTTGAAATTTTAACGAAGCCACGTGAAGAATTTTCATAACAAAGAGACATAGAAATACCAAACCAATCCTGCTGCACTTGTTGCAGATGAGATTTAACTCCAGGGAGTTCAAAGGCTTGTGCTCCAGCTGAGGGGCTGCAGCCACAAATCCAAGGCTGGAGAAGGAACATCCACTTCAGTCACACCCACAGCACAACCCGGCACTCTGCAGATCACTGCTATTGTCAGCAAAGCCTGCATTAATCACCAGGTGTTACAAAATGAGCTGGTTTACACTAAGCACAACTTTTTGTGCTGTTTTTTGCCCAGAGCTTGCTTGAGAATCTCCATCCTTGGAGACACTAAAGCCAGGCTGAGCAACTGACTGTGAGGACTGGCTTTAGGTGGGAGATTGATCTGCACAGGGTGGCCTGGGAAGGTTCTTCCAGCCTCTGTGATTCTCTGATTCTGTTGAGAAGTTTTTCTTCTTTCCAGCTGTGTCACAAAAGCATGAACTTTTGGCGTTTGGGAAATTTCTAATGTGAAAAATGTGAAACGAGTTTTATCCACACTAAAAACTTTTGGTAGTTATCAGAGTCAAGCTTGATTTTAACTGCATATTTTTCTTTTTTTAAGTGGAATATCAAACAAAGAATGGAAAAATCTAAGAAGGAGATCTATTGACAAAAAAACCCAAGTCCATTCTTCATAGGTAAATTGTTATGCAGGTTTTTTTTCCATCCCCCAGATTTTTCACAGGGACTGTAAGCAAAAGATTCACCATCATAAAAAGGTGTTCTTATATGGCAAAACAATGAATTGGAAAAAATTTTAGAAAACATACAAAAAGGCAGTTCTTATAGGATTTCCAGATCAGAAAAAGTTGCATAAGTATTTGAGTCTAACCTCTGAACAGTTTGTGGTTTGTCCCTTCCCCTTTAACTCTGTGGCCTGAAGGCACCAAAAATTAGGAGATTATTGAGAAATCTTCAAAGATTAAGATACAGTATTAAGATACAAAAGCACATTCACTTGTTATTCTCAACAATTCCAACAAAAAGAAAATTAAAACCATAGAGCCCCACAGGATTTCATCTCCTTGGAACTTCTCTGGCTACTGAACTTCTGAGCCAAGTAGTTCAGATTTAGTTAGTGTAACACAAGAAGGCACAAACAAACAATCTGTGAAATGAGCAAAGGACTGCAGTGCAAAGGGCTTCCTGCTGATGGGCAGCCACACTCACACACACACAGAGCCATCCTTCAGATCCTGCTCCCTGGCCTTCCTCTGCACCTTAACTTGCTGTATTCTCTCTCTCATAACTATTCCCCTTAGCTGCTGCCTCAATCCCTTTGTTTCTGTCAGCCTTTATGGCAGTGTCTACGAATTTGTCTGGAATCGTGGCTCCAGAAGCGGCTTGACAGGCATTCAAAGAAGGAGAATTTACTTGCCCATCATTCTGCTGCCAGGGAACACGCTGGGAGGAATGCAGCAGCACTGCACATGTGTGTCAGGTGTGGCTGAAGCACAGGGGCCCTGGCAATGGCACCCTCTGTGCTAAAACAGAATGTCCCATCACCCAACACCTGCCTCAACAGAGGTACAGCCCGATTCCCTTGTTTACCAAGTCTTTCATCCACAGTCTTGAGATGGCTTTTCAAAGAACTTATCTGGATGCAAAAGAATCTCAGAAAATAGAGATAATCTTCAAATTACAGTCCAGACTAATTTATAGATTAAGGACATATTGGTATGTCCTTAAATCTCAAGGGAAATCAAGATCCTGATGTAGCTCTCTGCTCCAGTGGATGAACCTGACCCAGGCAAAATGGAACTTCACGAATTTAAGCTTTAGGTAAAATTCACCAGATGCTGAAAAGATTCCCAATTTAATCTCTAGTATTTCCTTTTTCCTCGGCACATACGATTTGTGAAAAGAGAAGGCACAACCAATATTACAACGGTAAGAGTACAACAGCATGAGAGTGCTGGGCAGCAGAAATTCCTGTTCTGACATCACCTTCAGGCATTTAAAAAATAACTTTGAGATGAAAAAAAAATTTAAGTCTGATCTTAATATTGTTTACATTACAAATAGAACAAGATCCAATTTTTTCCTTAAAATACTTATTCCACAACTCTGTTTTTACCCCTCCCCCTCTCTGCCCAAAGCCACGTGAGGTCTGAAATACAAGGTTATTGTGGTGGTTTTGTATGGGAGGCATTCACAGGAGTGATGAGCCACGAGAAGTGTCCTAGAAGTTTTGTTCTGATTCTAATTACTTTTTCTTTTGGTTACTGTTAATCAATTTTTCTTTATATCCTTGTAAAGTTTCAAGACTATTTTACCTTTCTCCTAATCCTATATCAAGGAAATGAGTTAGTAGATACACTCGTGATTAACCAACACTAAACCCACCCCACTCATTAGTACATTACCAGAGAAATCTCAAATTACCAAACCAAACCCACTGCAGTCCTTTAAGTGGAGAATCCCCCCTGTGTATCTGCAGCACCCTCTCTACCCTGCAGTGATGCCACGGTGCCTTTGTGTCTCCGAGCTGTGTGGGGAGGTAAAAACCAGCACGAGGGCCAGGGGCTGATGGTGTGCCAGGGCACAAAGCAGGAATTCAATAACAAGCTGCACAGACAGTGGCCTTTTATCAGCACATTCCGCAGTGGTGGTGGCTCCACGTCAATGCTGGCCCCAGTGTGTCACTGCAGAGTGCCACCGAGTGTTTTCCCCACGGGCAAGCCACTATTATTGACTCCCCCCATTAACATGGAGGGTGGATATACATTTATTGAAGGTTCTAATGGAAGGCTGAGGGACTCCTATCCCGAGGCCAGAGCAGAAAGACAGCCTATCACTTCATGTAATGGTAGCCCATGTGTGACAGACCTGACCTACATTTCCCCCCTTTCTTTCTCACAACAGCCTGTCACTGTTTTAAGAAGCTATTTTCTGAGAGCTATAAAAAGGAATGCATGCTAGAGCTGCCTAGTTAATATGTTATATTGAAATATTATTTTCAGACCTGCTTTAGAAAGGCTACTTTAGCCTGTGGATGAATTATGAATGCTACCTAACACCCACAATGTGTCCTAATGGTTCTGGTTATAAATTCATACACAAACACTAGGTGTAGGTGCATTAATACTTACATCTAAAACACTGCAACAAAACGGAGCATAAAACATAAAATTAAGGATAATTAATGAAGCTACCTTTCTAAAATAAAAAGGGCTAAGGTCTGCAATCAGTATAAATTCCATAATAATTCAAACTATCAGGAAGAATGCCCCCTAACGTTTTGTTGGAAGTCATTCTGTGTTTTCAGCAGCTGATGTATGTGTAGCTCAAGCTATAAATAATGGATCCACGCCTGAAAGTAGGACAGGAGCGAAAGCCGCATTCCGTTCAGCACTGAACAGCATTTTCAAACACCATCTCACTAACACTCCCGGCCCCTGGCTTCAATAAAGAGCTGCTGCCACTCCAGCCCTCCTTGGCAGGAACCTACCACGCTGCTGCAGGTCATACTCCTGTTTTGTCTCCTCGTTGCCCAGAACTTTCCAGGCCTGGTGGATCTCCTGGAACCGCCGTGTGCGCTCCTCCGCCTCCACTGCCGCCGCGCTGGCCGCCTGCTTGTCGGGGTGGTACTGCCAACCAAAAACAACAGGACAAGAAGGCTTGGGGGGCTGAGGGTGAGCAGGCTGGGAGAGGAGCCATCCAACATGCACCTCATACTCAGCTAGGAGGACACAGCAAAGGAGAAGGGCTAAGCTGAGGAGCCAAAGGAAAGGAGGTGACAGCGCTGGGCACAAGAGGAACCTGCCAGTTTGATTATCCACTGGAAGGGCAGCAGAGCCACCAGTGGCACGAGTGTCACCGTGTGCACTTTTTTTATTTGTTGTTGCCCTTTTTTTTTTGAACATTTATCTAGCACAACAGAAATAGGTACACACAGGGCACGCAGAGCCACCAAAGGAGTGCTGGCAGCGAGTGTCACCGTATTTTAACACAACACAGATTTAAAATTAAAAAAAATTAATATTTAAATAATTTGCTGATGGAATCACTGCCCTTATGGACGATTTACCTAGCAGAAACAGAAATAGGTACACACAGGGGACCACGACACAGGGACAAGAGGAGGTGCTGGCAGCTCTTGTGACACTCCACAGAGCTAAACGTATTTAAACACAAACAAAGATTTAAAATTAAAAAAAAAAATTAAACATAAACACAGATTTAAACATAAGCACCAATGTTTAGTTAAAGCTATTACAGATCAATTGAACGCTGCATTACACGTGCCTAGCTTTTTTTATGATTTAAATGGTAAATAAAATATACATGATCAAATATAATTTATACTACATGTAATTCTACTTTTGAAAATATGCCTGAACATCTTTAATTTCTTCCAGTTCAGTGAATCAATAGCCCTTCCAAATACTTAAAATCATGGATCACTGGCTACAAAACTCTGTCATTTTTGTTAAGAAATGATAATTCAAGGACATGGTTATTCAAGAAATCCCACGTTAAACAGGCAATAATAATTAAAATGGTAACACGTTTTCTTTCTCATTTGTGCAGAGCAGAGCATTCTGACTAGAGTGCTTCCAATGCCTGCTGAAAAGGAACCCTCAGAGCTCCATCTTCCTTGAATACATCTCCAGTAATCTCTTTTTCTGCTACTTTAAATTGCTCAGGAGATGTGACAGAGCAACAGGAAACAGCATTTAAGTTGAGAAAGTTCCAATATAATCAATATAATATAATATGATATAATATGATATAATATGATATAATATGATATAATATAATATAATATAATATAATATAATATAATATAATATAATATAATATAATATAATATAATATAATACAATATAATATAATATAATATAATATAATATAATATAATATAATATAATATAATATAATATAATCAATATAATCAATAAAGTTCCAACATATTCAGGCCTAGCAGCTGATAACTCTATCATAGACCAAATTTTCCCTTATTCTGGAGCTTTAAGTGCCCTTTCTACCAGCATCAGCTGGGGCACTGAAATGTGAAGCAGATTTTAAGATGTACAATACCTGTTCTATAAGTGATTAAGCGCATTTCTGATTAAATGAATCTGAGTTTATAATTCATTTTGGAAAGGAAAGAATACTAGTAACATGTGTAGTTGACAAAATCCCAAATGTAAAGGAGCACTTCTCCTGGAGTCTGTTTGCTCGCTGATGGATCTGTCACTGGCACTGATGGGTGTTATCAGTGATGATGAGTTATCAGTACATAAATCAGTGATCAGTAATGATCAGTTATCAGTACATAAATCCCCTGTGCAACAACAGCAAAATGCTTCCACCTCAGGTTTTTTCACAGGTGCTTTTCCACACACAGGTGGATGTCCCTCCAACCTCACATATGTACAAAATCCTGGTTTTGTTCCACTTGAAGTCCCCTCTGCATTCAAGACTGAAGACTACCTTATAAGTTGCTAAAAATACAGCTGAAGAACACTTGTGATCCATAAAGATTCCTCCCTTTTCTATCTCCTTGACTGAAGATAACAAAATTCTAAGGTGCAAACAAAACCAAAAAAATCTTGGTCATTGCATGAAGTCATTGTATTCTATATAGATAACTGCTAGGTATTTGGATTGGCCACAAAGTCCTCACCTTCTCAGAGCAGTTTCTTAGAAATACAGAGAAAAATGACTGACTGACTGCCCAAAGCAGACCCAAGCATAGTGGCTTCTCTCCTGCCAACCATGTTGAGAAAACACTCCCACCAAACTGGTCACACTTTCCCTTTGCTGCACCAAAACCTTGTTTGACTGAGAAATGATTCTGAACTATACTGAAAGCCCCACACCACAAAAGTACTGTGGAAAGATAATCATTGATGCAGAAAATTAATTATTCTTTAGATTTAACACATAGCCCTTAACTCCTTTCCTACAGATTTGGAAAATTTAGTTTCTGCAGCATGTGCAGTTTTTATGTTAGAAGACTTTGATTTCATCAACTCCATGGTAGGGGACCTACTCATTAAAATATGCATCTCTATCTATTTCTCTCCATTTTGATCTCCATGCCTTCTGAACCTATTTGCTCCTTCCTTTCTTGGCCTTTCTCACCTAATGCCTTTAGCAAACTACATCTACACTAAGAAAAATCCTCAAACATCAGCTCTTTTATTCCAATACTCCTCTTATTCTTTTCTTTTATTCCAGTGACCCCATTTCATCTGGATTTATGTACTTACTCTTATGCTCTTACTGACTTATTTTCCCACTCTCTAGGCTTGCTAATCAAAATCCAGGAGTTTGTCTGCAGCAAAAATCCACTCTTGATTTAACTGGCCTGCTCTTCCCTCTCCAAGAGAGCAAACAGAATGTCCTCTCTCCAGTTGTTTTAGACTCTGTTCAGCCACGCAGACAAAGAGGAGACTTTACAAAAGTACTGAAGTTCAGAGGGAGCACTCTGGTGTCAATACTTCACAGAATTCACACGGTTGGAAGAGACCTTCAAGATCATTGAGCCCAACCCAGCCCCAGCACCCCAACCAAGCCCTGGCACCCAGTGCCACATCCAGGCTTTGTTAAACTCACCCAGGGATGGTGACTCCACCACCTCCCTGGGCAGAACATGCCAGAACTTCATCACCACCCTTCCTGTAAAAACCTTTTCCCTTCAGACACAAATCAAACCCTTTTTTGGGACCTCCCCTCACTCCTGGTCACCAGATTCTTGTGTCTGACCCTGCTCCCTCTCCACAGGAGCTGCCTGCAGAAGCAGAGCTGGGTTTTGGTTTTGTATGGCAGAAGGTGAAATAGGATGGATTTTGGTGATCTCCTCTTCCTTATTCATTGTCATGGTTTAGCATGGGAGACATTTCTACCCGTGGAATGCAGTGAGAAGTATGATTTCCATCCAGCTATGAATTACCTTTTTTAAAAAAATCAGTTTTCACAACCTACACTACAACACCTTCTAGAATGTGTAAAAAGAAGCATATTTATATTAAATAATAAGCACTGATGAAAGACACACATTGACTGACTGACAAAGCACCCAGTGAGGATCAGCTGAATCCAGCTCAGTGGAAGCTTTACAGGTCTGAGTTTTACACTGGATTTGTAATGATTTGTAATTTCCTCCTAAGCTGTGGAATACCCAACTTAATGTGACCACTTAATGTGGTCAAACTTTTACTCAGAGCTGCTTTTCCACACACCAGATTGAAAAAGCTGGTTATTTAGAAAATGTTTAAAATGTGCTATCCCTTCTCATTTAGTAATTAATACATTACTATGGCTATTTTGCCTTGTACATAAAGGGTGTTCGCTCCAAAAACAAAAGATGCACCACATCCCTAATTCTGTACATCAAGCCAGGAGGCTTCATTTTCTAGGAAAGCTACTACTGCTTCCAAATTTTAAATCACTTTTTGTAAGTGAAACAGATCTACTAGAGTGTATTTTCACAGAAAACTATAAAAAACTCCTCCCTGCTGAAATGACATAACTTTTAAGCCACTTAAAATGCAGACTTGCTTTATTCTGTCTGAGGAAACTGAAGAGAAATCAGTTCTAATTTTTTTTTCCAGGATCAAACTAAGGAGTACTCTCTACCTTCTACAGCTTTGTCTTTCCTACTTTCCAATATTTTCTGCAAAGTTGTCAAGCTTTTGCAGAAATCTTCAGCAGAAAATAAAAAAGTAATATAAAAAGGATGAATCAAATGCAGCTGCATTAAATTCTTGACTGTCTCTTCTGAGAGAAAAATATATTATTTTTGAGAAATATTTTCAGATTTAAAAAATTTTATTATACACAATTTAGATCTTTTTTCCCCATAGAGGAAACAATTTTTAAGGTTCTAAATTTCAGAAGTACTGACAGGCATAGAACAATGATGAAACCACCAGAGCTCAAAAATTCAAGTTAAATTATTCTGGACTTACTATTATGAGTCATAAAGTAACCCTTAAGTAGTGAGGAAAACCAACACTTACAGGCACAGTAAATTTCTAAACAACCTGATTTATTAAAGATTTTTAACTCTGAAATCATCTACAGTCTCATGGAATCACCTTGCTAACTTGAAGTGACAAGTTTAGACAAGTCTTGAATTCCTGCTTTATTTCCATAGGGGATACGTGCCTATATTTGAATAAGGGATATTTGAAGCTGAAGATGTGCCCTGAGTAAATCAAATAGTAGGATTTTACCAGAGGATTACTTACATGCACCAAGTATTTCTACCTTTGAAAGAACTACATCTAATGACTAAACCTGACCTTTAAGCAAGAGCAAATGATAGAATATTAACATCTCAAATTAACTCAGCAGCTCAGCATCCTTAACCCTTTCTCCATGTTAGGCATAGAGTATTTTTATAGCTAGACATTATTTTATCCATGCAATGCAATGAGAAGTATCACTTCCATCCAACTATGAATTACCTTTTTAAAAAAAAAAGAATTTTCACAACCTACACTACAACACCTCCTGGAATGTGTAAAAATGATGTGTATTTATATCAAAAAATAAGCAGTGAGGAAAGACATTCAGCAATGGTCAGGGAAGAGAAATTCAATCCAAGCTTGACAAAGAGAACACTCTTCCTATGTGGTTTTTGATGAATAAAAGAACAGAATTAAAACTGCAAAGAGAAGAGATCCAAGCCATACAAAACTGGTGGACTAAAATGGCAGAGGTGGAACTGGCCCTGGATAAACACAGCATGAGAGCAAGACACAGCACTGACAGCCCTGTCCTGGCACAGCGAGCTGGACACTGCTGCTCAGAACAGAAAATAAGGATGGGGAAAACATTGGAAGCAGCTGGATGAAGAAAGAAACCCAAGCCATTATTTCCCAGCCACATGGCCAGACTCATGGCTGGAAATCCAAGAGGATGAAACTTTGACTCCTCATGGGAACTGCACAGATTAACACCAAGCAGTTTTGAATCCCATTATCAGTATTAGGGGGTTCAATCTATTTATTCTTTTATCAAAGCTCAATATCCAACAGGCAATATATTCAAATTTCAGAATCAGAACTTCTGCCCCTCAGAGTATAAAGTCCAAACTGCTATTTTATTTATAGCACACTATGGCATAAAAAAAATAGAATGGCTTTAAGCAAGCCTCATGCAAACAGCCTTGCTCTGTACAAAATTAAACAATCATGCTGCACTTAGACAAAATGAACAAATCAGTACCAGTGTCTTCCTTGCAATACAATGAAGTTCATCCTTTTAACAAAGAGACATGATCAAAAAGCAGAAATTAATGTGAACATAAAAATCCCAAAATTGGGAGCTCTTGGAAATTGGGAGCTGTTTAAAAACATTTGTCCCGCTTTATTCTACATGTACACATTATCAGCTGTAATTGTCATTATCCACAGGTTAAGCAAATGAAGTCAGGACAAAACCTGTCAAGTGTTCTCATCTGACACATCCATGGGTCGATGTGAATCTGTCTGCACGTCACAGAGCCCATCATAACACTTCACATCACATTACAAAGAAGCTGCAAGACAGCCAACATTAAGCAGAAAAATATAAACTGGCTATTTCCTATTTAACTTCTGATTGGGGCCGGATTCTTGTTACATTTCCCTGCCTTAGAAAAAAAAAAAAAAAAAACAAACCACCTCAGTAAATTTAATGCCAGCCTGTTCTGAGGAGGAAACTCCTTTGCCCCTGCTTACAATATATGTAGTAAATACCACTTTTTACTGAGACTTGCCAATAAATCTCACCCCCCTGACACAGTGTCTGTTCATACTCAGTTTTTGGCTGCTCTGCCACGAATGCCAACAAAGGGACCAATTAATGAAAACTTTCTTGATACATTCCCAGTGGATGAATGTCTGCCTTGCAGAAGGTACCTTGACAACATCCATCTCACACAGGCCAAATGGTTGCTCTGTGGTAGCAATTAAGACACCACCAGCCTTGGCTAGATTTAAACCAACAACCAAATCTGTGTAGGCCTGAACAAATGCTCATAGAAATCTGGAGAAATTAACTGCTAAACAAGGGCTCGATTGGGTCATATAATTGCATCCATTTCTCTGGTTATTTACAGACCGTGAGGACACATTTTAGTAAGAAAGCAATTACAATTCCTAAAACAAAATCTCTCAATCTGGGCCACAATATGTAAGCCACATCTATAAATATCAAAGAAATCAACAACTATTTAAAATTATTGCAAAAATCAAAATATTATGGTAGGCTGACATTTCCTTTGTACTCAGTTTTTTTCTCTCTCTCAACAAAAAGACTCTGTTCAGGCTTCATCTTCCCATAGCTCTGGCATCAAATTTGGACAATTAAGCTTAGTGCAGCATTCCTCCTCTTTCTAAAATTACATTTGGAGATAGAGTTTTGTTGCTTTGATCCAGAAGTGCTCATCAGAGGGACTCTTGCTGCAGACTGGGAGCAGGAGAGATCAGTGTGAGAGCTGCTGGGAAAACTCTGCCTCCACTGCAAAGTTCAGACTGACTTTGGGGCTTTTTTTTTAATGCAGGGTACCCACCCTAAAATCTCTGTCCTCAGACAGTTTAAAATGTAGCTGATCCAGGCCCCCAGCCCCCATGAAAAAGTAATTCTGCTTCCATTGGCCTCAGGGCTCAATAAATTAATATTTAAAGCTATCCAAGAAATTAAACTTCTGCATCTGAAACACTATCAGCTAAGTTTAGCACAGTGTAGGAGAGCGGGCTCCCTTCACCACCCCAAATCCTGCCAAAACTGCACATTTCCAGTTCTGAGCTGCCATTACAGGGCTTGCAGCAATATTTTCAAATTATGCAGCGTGTCTTGAAAGTTCCAGATCAGCTGATAAAGCACCAACATGTAAAACTGAGCAGCCTCCCTGCTGGACACAGCACAGAGAAGGAACCACATAATGCAATTACAACACTCTGAGAGCTCTGTAACTACATTCCAAGTTAACACTTGGGCTAATTTTACCTCCAGCATCATCTTGAACACTTTCAGCCACAAATCCCCATCAGCCTGCACCAGAATTAACCCCAGATCTGGTATTATATATTATATAGATTATATATTTAATATATATAATATAATATATAGATTATATATATCATATATATAAAATATATGATGCAAATTATACATATTCTATATTCTATATTATACAGAATATTATATATGGGATATATAATATAATACATAAAATACAATATATACAGTATATACAATATTGTATATATATAATGTATTTTTATAATATAGAATATAGAATATATAGAATATAGACTATAGAATATATAGTATATTGTATATTATATATATTATATATTGTATATTATATAAAATAGATTATATATTGTAAATTATAGATTATATTATAGATTATATTTTATTATATATATAATTATATACATTATTTATATATTATATATAAATTAGATATTATTTATAATTTATGTAATTAATATTTGATTTATATGTAATATATAATATGCAATTTTATATATGATATATTTTATATATATATATTAAAAATAGATATTTTATATATTATATCTTTTCCATGCCTATGTCAGCGCTAGGTGAGCACCCAAGCCCCCAAATGAGCATTTTCTCTGGTTAAGGGCAGGCTGGCTGCTGTGCTCTAGGGCCCAACTGTTCTTCTTGCACAATCCATTCTGGGATGGGTTTTAAATCAGAGCACAGGCCAAATGATCAGTTAGTTCCTTTATTAAACTGGAATTTAAACATTTGGCTAATAAAATTGAAGGAAAGCACGTTTTAGCCACCTGTGACAATCAGGGAAAAAAGTGCCAAAGGTGCCCTTGGCCCCCACCCTGTGGCACCCACTGAAAGGTCATTTTCCAGCTTCACCAGCTGAACTTGTAAAATTAGGGCAGGGTAAACAAATACTCTGTTTTACACACACAAAAAAGAGAGGGTATTTACTCAATAAAAGTATTCTGAAACAGGAAGATGTTTATCTCGGTAAAACAAGTTTAAACTGCAGGAGAAAATGAGTTCGCTTTGAAAAAAATCTTTAATTTAACCATGTAAACATTAAACTTCTGTAAGTGCAGGAGGAACTTCTGAATGAAGAATGTGAATTAATTACCAATGTATTTATACAAACGAATGGGAAAACCCCACTGATAACCAGTAACTAAATAATTCTGGCACCCCACCTTCCTAGACTCAAAGTGCTTTTCAATTCACAAGTTTCACCTGAAAAACTCTGACACCCTGCTCTGCAATCCAAAACCAGCACTGTGGCGCTCTTCACTTACAATTTTTTGCCATTTGATCACAGGAGCCATCAGGAAATCTTGCTACACAGTTTTATTAAAAAAAAAAAAAAAAACCAAAACACCTATTTGTAGGTCAGCAGCTCTTCTATTAAAAAATACCTGAGCAAACAGAAGGCTACATGACTTCAGAGCAAGACATGGACAAAACCCAGAGTTGAGAATTGGATATGTGCTCCTTCTGTGAAGGATGGAGCTGC
Organism: Camarhynchus parvulus; assembly: GCF_901933205.1. Taxonomy (NCBI): domain Eukaryota; kingdom Metazoa; phylum Chordata; class Aves; order Passeriformes; family Thraupidae; genus Camarhynchus; species Camarhynchus parvulus. The sequence continues at coordinate 1,725,224 of NC_044575.1, read as the reverse complement.
CCCCAGGGCTGCAGTGGGAAGGGAAATATTCCAGCAAGGAAGACTTCCTTCCCTGGCTTTTCCACAGGTCTGCTTTGCATGTAAAGGTCTTGCACCGTTGCTACCCTGAGACAACACCACAGCGGCCTACATGGTCCATCAGGTACTAATTAGGGAGCATGTTTTGTCAACACTTTCTTGCTCTTCTCCCATTAATTGATCATCCTGCCCAATTAATACAATGGAACACAGTTCTGGAATCCTTGAGCTCCTTTACCTGGGAGAAGCAAGGATGAAGGGAAGAAACAGCCTCCCAAAAGGGTCACAAGGTAACTGCACTCGTCCAAGACCTGCAGCGACAATAACACCACGGAGCTGAAAGGTTAATTATGTCCCTACCAACTTTCTCTTGAGCCTAAGGTTGTTTTTTATCTAAGAATAAAGACGAAAAGCAAAAAAAAAAAACCCACCCAAGGCTACTTCATCTAGCAGGCTATATTATGTTTAGATGTGGTAACAGCTCATGGAAAGTAAGGGCTGCAGAACTAAACCCAGTTGGCCATGAACAGCACATTTATCACCAGAATGTGTGGCCTTAATGTTATCACTGATAGGTACCACAGAGCAGCAAATAAACCATGAACACACCCCAGCACAGCAATCCCACCTCTGCCCACAGGACAGCTGCCCCACAGCCAAAGCATAAATCAGCATTTCATAAAAACTGTGAGAAATCAAAACCCGGCCCCTTGGCTGGGTTTTGTTTTTTTTTTTTTTTTTCCACTGATGAAACTGCACTGAAGACACCAAAGAGAAAAACCCAAGGACAAAGCAGCTGCCAAATACAACACGCTACTGCCACCTAATGCTAAGCAGGGCACAGCAAAGCCCGGCTTTGTTCCTCTGCTCTGCCCCAGCCAAGGGGCCGGGGCGAGCCACAAAGTTTCCTGGTGCTCTTCAATATCTGCTCCATCCCCTACATTCTTCCCAAACTGGACTGCTGGGATCGCAGTCTTTCCTGTACACAAAGCAAGGAAAAATAGGAAAAAAAATAAATTAAAAAAAAGGATAAAAAAGGAAAAAAAAAAAAAAAAAGAAAAAAAAAAAAAAAAAGTTTTCCTAAACTGAACTTCTGGGATCGCAGCCTTTCCTGTACACAAAGCAAGGTAAATAGGAAAAAAAGGGGAAAAAATGGAAAAAAGGAAAAAAAAAAAAAAAAAAAAAAGGAAAAAGAAAAGGGAAAAAAAAAAAAAAAATAAAAAAAAAAAATAGAAAAAAAGAAAAGAAAAAAAAAGTCTTCCTAAACTGAATTGCTGGGATCGCAGCCTTTCTTGTACGCAAAGCAAGAAAAAAATAGGAAAAAAAAGGAAAAAAAGAAAAAAATGAAAAGAAAAAAGAAAAAAAAAGTAGGAAAAAGAAAAGAAAAAAGAAATAAGAGAAAAGAAAAAAGAAAAAAAACGAAAAAAGAAAAGAAAAAAAAAAAAAAAAAGAGCAAAAAGAAAAGAAAAAAAAGTATTTCTAAACTGAACCGCTGGGATTGCAGCCTTTCCTGTACACAAAGCAAGAAAAAATAGGAAAAAAAATGAAAAAAAGAAAAAAAAAAGGAAAAAAAGAAAAAAGAAAAGAAAAATAAAAACTTCTTAAACTGAACTTCTGGGATCGCAGCCTTTCCTGTACACAAAGCAAGAAAAAATAGGAAAAAAAATGAAAAAAAGAAAAAAAAAGGATAAAACAAAAGGAAAAAACAAAAGGAAGAGAAAAGAAAAATAAAAAAGAAAAGGAAAAAAGGAGAGAAAACAGGGAAAAAGAAAAGAAAAAAAAGAAAAAAAAAGCCCTCTCTCCAAAATGTGGAACTTGTTCACTTCTGTGAAAAGGATGATGCCAGATCTCAGACTCGCCTTCCCAGTCCCCAGCCAGTCCTTGCAACACGCTCACTCAGCTGGCAGAAGTGAAGTGCAAGGAGTCTCCTCTTGCACTGGCAAAGAGGAGAAGCAGAAAGTGAGGAGCTCCCTCACTTCAATCTGTCACAGATTTACACTTCCCCAAAGGATGTCAGTCCCAAGGCAGCTGGACAAAAGAGCAAGGGATTCATCTACCTGATTCCTTATTTCAATCCATCTGTTCTTCCTTTCTTCCCCCAAACACAAACAACCTTTAAGCCTTTGACCAACTCTGGCCTTGCCCTACCTGATTTTGTGATCAGTCTTGACACTAATTACAGCCTGCACTGCCCATCTCCAAGATGAGTCTTTCTCATGGGAAATGTTCCTCATTTGTGGAAAAACACAAGATGACCATTTCATTTTCCTTCTCATCTCTTAGAACTTAGCTATTCTATGATTTTCTTTTTCTAACATTCCTCATTGATCAGTTAGCTGGTGGAAATTGTGCCCAGCCTTGTCTCTTCTTCCTCCTCATAATCTGCCATGATCAAAACTGTTGTGCAAGAATCAATCTTCCCACACAATACTCCCCTGCTTGCATGTTTTACACATATTATTCATCTTTTCCATAACCTTCTGGCCAGAGATTACCACTGTTACACACAATATCCAGCACAGCACACCTGCACCTTTGTCTGAGACAAATAAATCCAGCAGAACAGAAATATTTCAGGTAACACTTTTGTTGCTATAGCTGTAACTAGAAGGAAGTACTTGCTGTAATTCAAATATTTGCAGCAAAACATCCCCAAGACAGCAGTCTGGAGGAAAAAGGAGTTTTCCCCATACATTGTAGTTACTCATTACCCAGTGGATAATTTTGAAAGGAAACACCCACAGACAACCCAAATTGCTTTCTTTTAAAACCAGCCAGAATTAAAAAAAAAAAAAAAAAAGAAAAAATTAGGATTAAATGTACACAGCAATGTGCAACAGGTATGCAGAACACAAAACGGGTGTTCACTGACAGGTGCACAGTGAAAACACAGGATGGGACTATCAATCCAGTGCAGCAAACTCTTGAATATTACTGGAGTCCTCAAAGTGCAATTAAAAAACCCCACAGACTAAATTACACCGTCACAAACTCATTAATTTCCACACTGTGTTTCTTTTTTTTTTTTTGAAGTTATCTTGTTTAAATATACTTAAAATGCAACCGCTTTTCTCATGGTACTGTAGCATCACCCTGCTACTTTGAACTTCCACACTCTTTGCTACTTTAGAGCCCTTCAGAGTAAAAAAGCCAATTGTAAAAGTTTCAGTCTCTATTGATGGAAAAGAATATCAACTGTTGTTTGTATAAACAGAAGAAAACAATTCTTTGCTAATGAAAATGAGGAGAAAACCCAGAAGCTATGGTTACCAAAAGGTACATTTTTAGAAACAGACTCTCTTTCATTTTCTTCTCTTTCCATGGCTCCTTATTTTCCTATGAAGAGTGACCCAAGAGCCTCAAGAGGTACTTCAAAAAGCCCTTTGAAAACCACACTATACAGCAGGAGAAGAAAAAACAACAGAGAATCCATCAAAAACCAGCAAAGGAATGAAGGGGGGAAAAACCCACTTAAATTTACAGTAGCATAAAGGTAAAAATAGAAAGGGAGTTTCAGATTTTTTCTAAATTTCTGGCTCCTTTGCTCACAATTTACACCAATAATATCACATTGAACAATGTTCTGTTGTTTAGGTATGGATTATTGTGGCCCTGGTCATGTAATAACTCCAAACAAACGAATTGTTAGGAAAATAGTTTAGGCAAATGTTATTTTCATGTGAATGCAAACTCCCAAATCCTCTGTTTTATTATTGAAAAAAAACCCAAACAAACAAACAACAACAAAAAAAAACCACTCCAGAAAACCAAACAGAGCAGGGTTGTTTAAAATACTGAAAAACTGGGGTGGGGGGAACACTTCTGCAGGCAAAGCCAAATACTCTGATACCCACAGCTACCCACTCAGCATTCCAAACCAAAGTGTCCCATTCATTTTCCTTTTGGAATACCTGAAAACACCCTCACAGCTTTAAGAGGTCAGATTTAAGCATAATGCAAAATAATCCAAGTCAAAGCACACAGCACCATTTTCTGTGTTGCCCCCTTGGCCCAGCCACACACTCAGTATTCCAAACCAAGGTGTCACATTCATTTTCCAATTCTTTTGGGAATACCTGAAAACAGCCTCGCCGCTTTAAGCAGAATGCAAAATAATCCAAGTCCCCAAGGCATTTCAGCTGCAGAGTACAGGACTTTCAAAAAATGAGTTATTAGCAACCATAACTCCAACACTTGCACACCAAGGTTTTGATTTTTTGTTTTCTTGAAACGATTTCTTTCAGCTTTCCCCATCTCTGAGAGCAACATAGAATCCCTACAGTGTCTGAAGCCATTTGAGATCTCAAAATAACAGGTTTGGCCCTTGCTGAATTATAACGTTTAAAATGGACATTAAAAGCTACTTATTAACAGAATTTACTCAGTTGTGAAAACCAGTATTAAAAAAAAAAACCAACCCAAAAACAACCTAAAACACAACAGAAATAAAACCCTAACAACAGAAATGATAAATAAAAGTGAGCATTATTTCAAGAATTTGTAGCCACAGTGACAGAACAAATCCAAACATAACTTATGGCATCACACCCACTTAGAAATTAATTTGTATTAGATTTATCCCCAGGCTTGAAGAATGTGTTCCTACCTGGACTGATCACTAGTTTGGTGTTCATTTAAGTTCCGATTTGATATTTGATTTGGCAAATTTCTCCATTTGCAGCAAGGAAACAACTTTGGCAGCATGTTCCTCACCATGCTGCAGGGACACACTTTGACGGGGACTCCAGGATATCCAGAATATTCTGCTCACTCACCAGAACTCACCACTGACCTCTGGGACACTGGTATTTCATAAGACTCCATCTAGGCAGTCTCAGCCTTTTCAGAAGGGAACAGGCAAGAGAAGGAGGTGGAAAGGTAAAGTCAAAGCTTAGCACAGGCCAGCAGTAAGGAATAATCCCAGTTTTCATCCCCTGAGTTTCAACAGCAACATTTCCAGTGGGGGTTTAACCCTTTTCTAACCCAGAGACGGGGCAACTGAGAGGTGTTTTAAAAACTTTTATTCCATTTTCAGTCTCATGTGAAGGGTCAGACAATACAGATGTTATAATTCACACCATCACAATCAGAAGCCAATTATTTCCTCATTACAAAACACTAAAAGTGTTTCTTGGCCTATCAGCTTTTGCAACACCATGCTGTAGATGCCTTAAAGCCAATCATCTAAAATGCATCTTTCATAGCTCTATTTCTCCAAAGTCTTATTTGCAAGGCCATCCTTTGAAACTTGTTTGCATTTCCATTTCTCTCTCAGCAATGTCTGTCCTATTCCATGGCATTTCTAAATCAGCATTTCTATCTCAAAGTTTGCATACAGATGCACACTTTGGGAGCTTCCAGGCTTTGAGAATTCCCTACAAACCCATTTCCCACATTCCAGGAGCCAGAGCTTCACTGGGAGGACCCTCCCAAGCCCATCCTTGGCACTGCTGAGCCTGGGTTGCTCTGACAGAAGGCAAGAAGCTCTTAGAAGAGCTGAGCTCCTGCCCAGCCTCTCCTCAAACACCTCATCAGTTACAACCTAATGTTCTGCCAAGGAAAGAAAAATGTTTTAGCTGAGATGCTGCTCAGCAAACTCATTCATCTTTACCTTCTCTGGCTATAGACATTCTTAGGTCATAAATCCAAGCAAAACAGAGTGAATTTTTTCCTTATTGATAATGGAGTAGGAATAACAATGGTCAAGTTTGACAGCACTCAGTCAACAGCTGACAACTGACTTTTCAGCCTTGAAACATCACTTTTAATTTACTGAAAATTAAATAACAAAGAGTTTATCTGAATGACTGGCAGGGCATAAAAGCTGAACTTTTTTTCTGGAGCAATAAGCTACCCACAAAGTATCCTACAAGCAAGCCTTCAGGTACATGAACTCCCTTCTGCTTTAAATCAGCTCACTAAGCTCATGTCTGCTGAGCATTTGAGCTCAGTGGGAGATGAGGAAGCATTTGTGATGCACTGAGGCCAGGAGAAGATGGAGGGTGGGACAGTCACATCATTCAGATGGGGGTTTTCTGACTCCAAAGTGTGAAAAGATGGAGGAAAGAAGGAACATGAGAATGTGATGCTTAAACAACATAAGAATTTTATTATGTATTTCAAACAGAAAACAAAATTAGACATAGATTATTTATTTAAATAATAAAAAACCCAACAAGTCCCTCAAACACTGAATTTTACAGGTTAGTACATCACAGGACAATATTTGAAAAAATGTAATAACTATCTGAGATTCAACACAAACATGATCAATTTTGTTTAACAGCCAAAAGAGATCCTTATATAAACACAGCCATTGCAACACCATTGGTTCTACCCTGAACTTTTATCACCCTCCAGACCATTGCTCTGGACTTAGAGCTTCTTTAAATAACTGACCTGGTGCTTAAAATTTCTGAAGTGGACTCCTGAATGCATGGTCTGATTTGGAAATGCTGAACAGCTCAAGGTACTCTTGACTGTGGCTGCTCAAACATCAGAACAACCAGAACACTTGTGATATAAAAGCTTTATGCTGCTCTTTGTAGCCTCCTTCTTTGTGCTTTAATTTGTATCTTTTTCTCTGTGATTTTGATTTCAAACATCTCTCATTAGAAATGAGATAAAAAGCACACTGCACAATATAAAATTATTTAAACATGTCTTCAAAATGCTGGAAGAACAATTGCAAATATTAAAGAACTATCTTTATGGCATTTAATAAACCACTAAAGATTTTATTTTTGATCAGAATTTTTATTTTATACTGATTCAGGACATAGTGAATATTTGTGAGTATTGAACACCTTTCACAAAAAGTCTACCAAACCAGAGTATAGATCCTTGTTTTAATATATGTTACAATTAATAACTTACATAACTAGGGCACAAAGTGTTCAAGAGAGGCATCAGATTCCTCTGCAGAGCACAAATGACATCAAAGCCCATGCACATACTGGCCAAATCTCCCATTTCCTGCTGCCCATTCTGTTGTGTATGAACCATAAATCTACCAAGGGTGAGGTACCAGTAGCTGCTTATTATAACAAATGAACTGTGGACAATAACCCTGTAAGTAAACAGATTAAATTTAGAAATAATAATAAAAAAAACAACATTATTCTCACAACTGGCTGAACTACCTGAATAAGCAATGCACTATTTACTTGTTGGCTTATTTGGTTCTCACATTCTATGTAAGTTAAAGACAAAACTTCTTCTGCAGGGATATTCACACCACAGCCACTGGTTAAAATTCACCTGCATCTTTAAAAAAATCATTACACATTACAGTGTGAACCAAACAAAAACCAACACCAGAGTCAGGTGAATAAACCACACAACTCATGGTTTAAACAGCAGCAGGATCTGGCTAATGAAGCTGTCTGAATTAGTGACTTCTCTAGCACTGAGCTTCACTTGGTACTACCTAGACTGACAATCAACTCCTCAAGTTGAAAATATGCCCCGTTCTTTTTATTCAAGTGGTAATTAGTAAATGAGATGTAGAGAACAGCTCAGAGTAAATCTACCCTGAGCATTGAAACAATAGTCCTTTGTACCAAACTTGATGCTTATCTTTCTCTCTGTAGTTATTAGATTAACTCCACTGAACTTGTTCTGTTTATATTGTCAAATTACAAATCCATTTTCTACCGGTTAGAATTAGCTAAGCATGATGATCTGTTAAACACTTCTAACAAATGTGCTGCTATTCAAATTAAAAAAAATAAAAACCTGCCCAAGGATATTGAAAGGGGAATACTTACACTGCCTGAATCTCATGAAAAGCATTATAATCAGGCTTCCAATACAAAACTCAAAGTGTTTTCATTTTTAAGTTTCAAATTTTCAACTTAAACTCAGCATGAAGTTCCTCAGTAGGCAGGTTCTTTCAGGAGTAATACTGAATTTACCTTGCAACAAACAGGAAAAGAATGATCACAAAAAAAGAACAAGCAGCTCTTTACATATATGACACCCTCTGCATTTTTTCTGATTGCAGAATTTAGATGAGTACAGAAATCAGTAACAGAGGTTTTGCTCTCCAGAAAGTCGTATGTCTTTCCTTTAAACACGTTCCATGCAATAAATGCCTCTTGAAGTAATTTTGCCTCATTAAATTGAATTTCTATTAATTTCCTTGTTTTCTGTGGCTGGGAGTCATTCTCACCTGTGCCTGATGCTCTGTTTGCAAATCTTCTACTCTTTCAAACAGATCAAGTGAGCACCTTAACACTTGGTATTTATATACACACACACCACCCCTTTTGACAAAAAAAGATAATCTTTGTAACACTCTGTGTTAAGTGGCACATATTTGTAAGTGGCACATATATTTTATTTCCTTACCATATTAAAAATAAGAGCTTCTTGCTGCTGCGTGCTCAAATTACATGGATTTTCTTTAAGATTAGGGCACGCATTGTAACAGCAGCATATAATTTTCTTGCACAATAATTTTTTTCCAGTTGAAAGGTATCCTATAATATCATCAGCATCAACAGGAACAGACACCTGATTTTCAGCAAGACAAAGCTTATGTGTTTGGTGACTTTATTCCTGGTGAAAAGCAGGTTTCCGATATAAAGCCGCTACATAAAAATTCAAAAACAATCTGACAACTTATTCTTTGACAACAAAGTGCTAGACCAAAAGCAAATGCAAAAATGGTGCCAAAAATAAGATGAGGGGGTGTGTGTGTGGGTGTGTGTGCACCCTAGATGTCTTATTTCTGTTGCTCTAATTTTATCTTCTATCGATTTTATACACATTTAGAAATGGAACGTAAGCACTGCCCTTCCTAAAAGCTGAATGGATTCCTTAAAAAAACCAAGCACAGAGCACAAAACCCATTTATCCATTTAAGAAATCACCTTGTTGAAACCACTGTGGATAAAAGGCTGTGGATCCCAAATATCTCAAACCCACCAGCATGCTCTGAAGACAGAAGATGAAAGACCTACTCCTACCACTTCAGCAAGATATTAATTTTCAGAATTTGCTGGATTCCTTTCAGGGAATGGGAACTACTACTACTACTACTTCTACTACTACTACTTCTGTGCTTCAGAAAGCATTTCAGCATGAGTTTGCAAGAGCCAGCCAAGGAATCTCTGCTGGTTTCAAAGCACTCACTTGCATTTTTTTCTCCTTTCAGAATTACCGGCTGGAGCTTTGTGCCAGAGTATGAACCTGCATACACAGAAGTTTTATTTTCTTTTAAAAAGAAGCTTTATATAGAATTCATAATGGCCCATTGCATCTTGTGCCCCAAAGCTCCTACTGATCCTTACAGTAATAGAGAATCAAGATGATCCACTTATCAGTCACCTAAGTACACAAGAATTATTAGGAAAAAAATTAAGTCTCAAGGAAATTTTATAAGATGCTTAAATAATTAGAAGGTGTGGCAGGAAAAAAAATCCCTAGTTTTAGCCCAAACTCATTTTTTGTATCAAATTAATACTGTTCTTAAACACTGAACTGATATTATCTATAGTAAAATAATTCACTTGCATACATGTTGTGACCTGACCAAATTAAAAAAACGTATTTTTAAGTGCAGTAAAGAAAAATATATTTACTCTAGTAGGATGTCTATGTCCAGTTTTGTTCTGGGTTATTAACCTTTCCATCCTCAATTTGTTAGAATTAATAAAAAGGGGTTTGTTTTTAAAAATTCACCACTTTTAAGCAAATTTGCCCTGATGAAGTCATTCTTTCAAAGCTACAATTCAATCACACTTAATTGTGTACTACTTTGTATTACTAAGGTCAATCCTGAGATTTAGCTGCAATTATAGTCATCTTTTTGATGACATATGGCAAGATCTCCAACTCTTTTTAGCTCTGGAAATTTTACATCTGCCTGTTCCTTCAAGATGCTAAGCATACATGTGCTGACAAATACAGAAAATAGCAGATGGCAAAAAGCAAATGCTCAACGTGAAGCATTGGGGATCAAGTGAAAAAGGCTTGGACTCAGAGATTTGCCATTTTTATTTTAAGAGTAGGATTATGTTTAAAAAGAAATTCCACCATCTCTTCTGCTTGATGCTAAGTGTGATCAGAATACTCATGATTACAGAATCAATGTCACATTAACTGCAGCTGGTATCCAACATGCAAGTTGCTTTGCAAACCTTTGGACTTAAGGCTATAAACACAGCATAATTCTTCAGGAGATTAACTTCTGCAGCTACATAAAAACTGGAAACCGTTCTGCACTGACCATAAAATTTGACATTGAATCTTTTATTGCAATCTGTTATTCCAGCTTCTAAAAAGCTGCATGTAGCTGCAAGCACCCTTGGCAATGGCAGTGCCACTTGTACCACCCCCAGGAGAGAGCCCAAGGAGCAGCTGGGCACTTGGAGAGGAGGTGTCACCACAGTTTGGGGAGCAGAGAGTGACTTCATCTGAAAGGACACAGAAGGTGACACAACAGGTCCAGCCAGGGCTGAATTCTCACTAACAGGGAACAGTGGATGACTAGAATAAAACCACCACTCAGCAACACTCCCCTAATAAATCCAATATTTGCAAGTCCACAGCTCAGAAATCCCTGAATCCCAGAGAACATGCCATGTGTTAACATTTCTGTGTCAACATGCCATAGCAGACTTTGAGCAAAGTCTTACCATTTTTCCAACCATGGAACCTCTCCAACTGAGGCACCTTCCCACTGTAACTAAGACATGTGCTGTGCCCTCCAGTCTCTCCTACAGCCCATAGGGGTGCATAAAAACCTTGGTATTCTCATTCTTTAAGGACCCCAGAGTGACTGGGGAGTGCTGCATGAGGATGGAGAGCATCAAGCAGAGCCTGTAAGAGTTCAGCTAAAAGGAAAAGATGAGCACAGACAGGACACATGGTAACAACCACAGACAGGCAGCAGATCTGCCTTGGGAAAACACAAGTAAACAGCAGTCAACATCTCTTTTTAGCCAGAGGGATCCATCACAGACACTAAAAGAAAAATAAAAAGAAATATCTTCACTTTCTCTACCATTTCTCACTGACTTTTCAAATGAAGAGCACTAACCAAGCAGGTTGGAAATATACAGGTGCTAAAGAAATGCTTGTGTATTAAAACAATACTTTAATCTTCTGAAACTACAGTTAGAGATGTAGACACACAGCTTAAACTTTGCTAATTCCTGCTTCATACACCTCAAAACAATGACATGAAATGACTCTGAAGTACAGCTCCATAACACAACTTTAAAAAACTTCATACAAGAAAGGGACTATGAAAGTTTCACTTCTGTAACAGCTCTGAACAACACCTGTAATTTTAATTCCATTATTAGACATCATTTCACAGGCAAATACGTATATTAACTCCATTACAGTATTCAGTTTAAATTAGCCCCATCTGGACAGAAGGGGTATTTTAGACCATGGTCCCCTGACCACCATTAGGAACAAAGAGACCTTTATTCATCTTCTACTCACCTTTTCCAGCAATTCAATAGAACAAAACCATTAGGAGGTCCAAGAAAACAATGATTTCTACCCAAAATAGAACTAAGAAACTTGGCTTCCAAAGCCCTCTCCTAAGTTAGGACAATCAAAGTTTAATAGTGAGAAAACAAAGCATCTATGTCCAGAATCTGCACACAAACACCTTGCCAGGTGCAGAACTTAAGACTAGGTACACCAATCAGTTTCAGGCAAAGAAAAAGGCTCACAGGAGACACTGAGAAGGAGGAGATGTACAGCAGGGGGTGCCTAGCAAATCCAGCTGAAGAATACCTAGATGTGTAAAATTGGAACATCCTGCTGAAATGACCACACTTTAATACTGTTTTTATAGTGCTTAGAAATAAAAATTAACAACTTTCCCTCCAAATCCATGAATTTACTTAACTCTAACAAAACTCAGTCTCCTGGTCAAGGACATTCTCTTTACCTCCCTTAAAAATCCCAACTTCTTATCACATTCATTTTGCACCTCAAACCACCTCAGACCTGCCATGCACATGCTCCAACAAACACCCTGTCAATACTGGCAGCCCAGCTAGCAGCTTCCTCCAGAAAAGGGAGTTTTTCCTACAAAAACTGAGATCTGCTTGCCTTTCTTCTTCTCTACCAAGTCACCAAGGAATTTAGTTACCTTGGGAATTCTATCTATCAAATTCAGCTGAAAAGAGTCAACAGTACCAAAAAAGATACTTCACTTTCCTCAGAAAGCCAAGCCAGAGCACTTTTTCAGCAAAATGCCTGAATCCAAAGGAAGGAGTAAAACAGAATAACCAAAAATCACACAGAATAATCTGGTAAAGCTCCGAGATTCTTATGCACATATAGCAGCAGTGCCAAAAAAATTAGGGGAATTCACAGAACATGAAGTCTTGATGCATGACCAAGAATACAACTCCACAAAAACTCACCAGAAGCTTTCCAATATAATTAACATATTTTCCTCCTATTCATTTTTTATTTCATTACTGCTGACTATCAGGAAAGAAACTTCCTTTTTTGCTTTGCATCTGGTCTTTGTGTATTCGAGGGTTGCATCTGATCAATCACAAAAACTGTAAAAACAAACCCTGCAAATATTACTTTATTGGTTTATAGAAATGACTTTGGTGCATTGTTGGAAGCCTGAATGCTGAGAATTTCAGACTTTCTGTGCTGGCAGGCACTGACCCCCAAGAGAACACTGCATTTGACCTGAGGCTGTGGAGAAGCTTCCAAAATGGAATGACAGAACTGGGATTGTGGGTGTGGAGTTTGAATAGAAGTGTGCGATATCACAGGGGGAAAATGTAGAGTTTAAGGGTTTAGAATACAGTAATGTATATAAAGCAAGATGGAGGTGTTAGGGTGGAGGCTGGTCCTTCTTCACTTTCTTCTCCATGGGTTTGGGTGGTTTTGTGTAATTGGATAAAAACGTCCATGTTGCATGGTTGGTTATTGGGTTAAAAGTAACAATAATTTAGGTGTCATTCCATAATTGGACAGTTTATCCTTAAAAGGCCTTGTAGAGAGAGAAATACAGCTCCATTTTCAGTTTGTTAGAGTGAGGTGCTGTAGAGCTCACAGTTTGTGAGACTGTAGAATAAGAACCCATAAACATCTGAATCCAAATACAAAATACCTTCTCACACATTTAATCCCAATCCTGGCACAAAAGAAGCAAGGAATCCATCAGTGTATCCCAAAGATCAAATACATAAATCAGTGTATCCCAAAGATCAAATGCAGCCTTACCAACAAAGCAAGTTTTTGGTATTTCCTTTTCAGTTCTGCTGGGCTGTCTGAAGGTTTGGCCCCCAGGACCTTGTACCAGTCCTTCTGCTCCATCCTTCCCAGGGCCATGGCCTGCTGGGTTTGCAATCCCTTCCTCAGCACTGCCTTAGGAAATCAAATCCATGAAATCACAACCTGGAAGAGAAACAGGAAAAGCAAAAACAAGGATATGGCAAGCTGCAGGATCACAGAACTGACTGTTCCCCTCAAGCACCTCTGCACTATTATATGAGAACTATGGTGCAAAAAAAGTTAAATTCACGTGGCCATTCCATCCCACCGCCTGTCAAATGTGAAATCTTGTGTTTCCTACCCAAGTGCCTCAGCATATCCTTCTTTAAAAATCATTTTGTATGTAAAATGAACTGCTTAGGTTTCAGGTTACAGACACACCTTTTACACAGAAACTTTTTAAAACAAACTTTTGACTTTGAAGCAATACCATACTTAGCATATAAAAACATGAAGAACATAAAAGTGTGACATTTTTCAAAATGGGAATAAGATCCATGCAAGAAGACACAAGAAAAAGGTGTGTGTTTGTTTTTACAAAATGACTTTTTCTTCACCCTGCTGAGCAAGGAGTCAACTTTCTTAAAGCAGGAGAGCACGTAAAACCAGATAAACAGAAATGAAGCAAAACACACCAGGTCAGCACAGGTCACTAAGCAAAACCTAACTAGTAGTGTGGCTATCAATTTTGGCCATCTTTCACCAAGTTAATGACCCAGAAGGGCAAAAAAAAAAAAAAAAATAAACAGGAGAACAAAGTGCCAGTAACAGAATGGCAGTGCTTGAGCTTCAGTCAGATTCTTGGATATGCTAGAACACTGCCAGTAGGCAAGCGCTTTGTAAATATACAAAGACATAAACTTGAAGGAATTTAGAGATTTTAGAGGAGCTAAGATTTTAGTTAGAGATAAGCTTTATTGGAGTTGATTAAAATAAATGGGTAGACCTTGATGAGGTTAAGAGTTAGTAGTTAACTAATAACTGATTGCTTGTCAGCACAATGTTTGGTTAGCTGGGTTTATCATGAAGAATATAGAAACTGATCAATAACTTTTAGGAACAGAAGACAATTGTGGCCTCCTCTGTTCTGAAACCAATTGAGGATGAGAATGGGAGTTCTACCAATGGGTTCATTTGTCATATTTGCATTGAAAATGTAGAAAGATCAGAAAAAGGAAAACTTCATTTATTTCCTCGTTTTGGGACCCCTCCCCATGACAATGACCATCGACCCATTTCAAGGAACAAACTACACATGCTTAATGGCTTTGGAACTAATTACCATACGAAGTGGGGAATAGGATCTACCAAAGTTATGAATATGCATTTGCATTTTGGGTATTCAATACTTGTATAGATAAAAGGACTCTGGAATCACCTGTAAATAGTGGTGTGTATTTGGGAGCTATCCCGCAATAAACACACACTTTCTAACTTTAAACTGTTAAAGAGCCTTTGTCCGTCACAGCTGGATATCGGTACTAGATCAATAGCCATATTTTCTTAATAAATCACTATAACTATAAACTAATTCTGAGACAACAACAAAAAATAGGTTTGAGGGTTTTTTCCCCACTTCAGCACTAAAACTGCTTCCTGGTGCAGGGGACGGCACCGCGGGCCAGGGGACAGCACCGCGGGCCAGGGGACAGCACCGCGGGCCAGGGGACAGCACCGCGCTCCCGTCCTGCCCGCCCCGGGGCCGCGCTCTCCGGCACCGCTCCCGCACAACCGCGGCGGGCAGCACCGGGGAGGCTCGGCCCAGGCCGCGGCCTCACGCACCGCTGCCGAAGCCCTCCCGCCGCCCTTCCCCGCAGCTCCGCAATCCCGCCCGGTCCAGCCCGGTTCGGTTCGGTTCGGACCTCCCCGGTCCCTCCCCGGCCCCCGCAGCCGCCCCGCGCTCCCACCTGCCCCGCACCATCCATGGCAGAGCACGCCTAACTCGTCCGGCGGGAAACACCCTCCTCTGCCCCGCGGAGCTCTACGCCCTGCAGCTCGGCCGGCGCCCCCTCTGTTGTTTCCAGCCGGGCAGTAGTGGCGCCGCACCGGCAGGAAGCGCGGCCTGACGCGTCTCCATGGCGACCGCGGCTCCCACGGCCCGGCCCGGCCCGGCCCGGCCCGGCCCGGAGCTGCTCCGGCCCCGCCGCCTCCGCGCCCCGGCTGCCGGGGCTTCGGGCTGCGGAGGCACCGCTGGAGGCACCGTCCCGCTGCCCTTCGCTCGCTGTGAGAGCCCCAGAGCCGCCCTCCCCAAAGGGACTCCGCCTCCCGCCCGGCCCCGCGGGCGGAGCGCGGCAGCCCGGCCCGCCGGCCTTGGGTCCGGAGTGGAGCCGCGGTTTCTTCATCCTGTGGGATGTTTGTGCTCAAGGAGAAGGAAGAACGTGCTCGTGGTGAAACAAATCAAGCTCTGGAAGCAGGTTTTTAATGATGTTAAGACGTTTTCTCATTAGAAACAAACAAGAAAGCACAAAGCGCTTTACACCCCCAGCCCGCCCCTGAAAATACGAAAACAGCGCAAACAAAACCCCATGACTACCGCAAAAAAAAAAAAAAAAACCAAACAAAAACCCAAAACCAAAAAACCCCACCACAAACACCAAAAACCCAACCCCTAAACAAACAAACAAATAAAACTCCCAAAAGCAAAAAAACCCCAAACAAAAACAAAAAACAAACGCCCCAAAAAACCACACCACAAACACCAAAACCCCAACCCCTACATAAACAAACAAATAAATAAAACCTTCAAGAAAAACAAGCAAACAAAACCCCAAACAAAAACAAAAACACAAACACCCCCAAAAAAACCCAAACCCAATAAAATCCCTCAAAAAACTTAGGTGGGTGCTGTAGACTTTAGCTTTTGGTAACTTAGGCAAAACTAGCTAGCAAAATCCCTAAATGTTTCTCCGGGCAAACTCAGTTCACACGACACTTTTAAATGGATAGCGTTGTGACAATATAACAATGTATGCATCCTGTGGCAATATTTTTATGTAATAAGTTAGAATTAAAGCCACTCCTTGTCCCTTTTTGTCACCCTTTGAAGTGTTTGAGCCAGGCTGGACAGACGCTGTCAGGGAACGTTCCTGGCACATTGTTCCCATCAAACAGCAGAGTGGGACAGCTGGGCTTCAGTGGGAAACATGGAGAATTTATTTAGCCTTGAAGGGTGGGAAAACATCAGATCTGCAAAACCACTCCACACCTGATTAGTCTGATTTGTGTCTGTGCTGGTGTTGGAATTCAGGACATCCTGGATGGCTCCAACCCCTGCCAGGGGGCTCAGAGACCCTGGCACAGAGCCCAGGACACCTGTGACTTTAATTATGACCCATAGAAAAAATTACCAACCTTATATGAGGATCTGCAAGCCACGAAAGTCTAAGTAGAATAATAGTTAGTTTGTCACAAGGTGAAAAATAGATTTTTAGAGTTTTTAGAATGGGGGTTCAAGAGGCAAGATAGAAGAATCTAAGCATGTCCAGCCTTTCTACTTCTCCTTCTTGGCCTCCATGTTCTGCTGTGATGGTGGCACTTTTGGATTGGTTTGGAGTAGAAGCTCACTGTCTAACATAGGTAATAGGTATTGGAAAGTAATTGTAAATATTGTACACGTAGATTTTAGTACAAAAAGATAACACCACCCCGGGGCAGGCAGAGTGCCTCTGTCTGTCCTGCTGAATGGACCTCGGCTGGACAGGAGAAAGAATTTTATAAATAAGGTACAATAAACAACCTTGAGAATGAGAACTGAAGAGTTCTGACTCCTTCTTCAACTGCCAAGCTGGGAAAAGAGACTTTCTGACACATCTCAGAGTCACTCTGACCAACAAAAGTCCCAAAATGCTGCTTGTCAGGGTCCCTGTTGAAATGAGAATTTTCTTTTGGGCAAAGGTTTCAGTGTGGTTCCCTGTGGCTCCTCCTTCACTGGGGTTGGTGTGGTTTTTAAAAAGTTTAAAAAACATTTGAAAGTTTTTTAAAAATGTGGTGTTGTCCTGGAGATTGGTCACTACACCTGTGCTTTCACCAGAAATGGTTAATATCCTCCTAAAGACTGGATACAATTTCCTTTATTGTTTATCCTTTATGCCAGAAATTCCTGAGTGTTGCATATTGAAGGTTTTTTTTCAGTTTTAAATTGTGATAGGATTGGTACCAGCTCATACAGTATTTGAAACACAGAGTTGTTTGAGAGATTGTGAGCAACTGTATATTTGTAATGAGAAAATAGAAAAGAAACAGAAATGGAAAAATCTAAATGGAAATTTTATATATATAAAGTATATATATAATATATATCATATATACTATATAAAATTATATACAATTTTATATACTTTATATATATAATATATATTATATAGAAAATATATAATATTCTATAGGAAATTATTTTTAATAAAATGTAATAAATATGTATAAAATTATTATATTAATTATATAAATAGAAAATTAACTGTACATGTTAAGGAATTATTTCTGGAGTCAGTGGAACAATTTTGGAAGTGAAACACTTGTTCTTTTCTGTGCATGTTCAGCATGCCAAAGTAAAAGAAAGTAGGCTTTATATTATATTTATATATATATATAAATATATAAATGCTTATAAATATTTATAATATTTAATAGAACAGTTTGGTGTTCACGCACCACTGGCCTTGTCTGGTATCACAGTTTTTGTGTCTCAGCTTCTCTTTTAATCTGCCCAGTTCCAGAAGTCATAATATCTAATCTGAACTTCTTTCAGCATCATAAATAAGCACTTAAATATGGATTGGGTTTTGCTAAATTTAAGAGCTTGAACATGTTTAAGTCATGCAAAGATTAATACTTTGTATTAAATATGGGTTGGGTCAGCCATAGCTAATCATGCCCTGACTGGCTGGTCAGTTTCAAGGCAATTTGATAATCTTCAATCTCTAGAGATATAAAAACTAACTCAGTTCAAGATGTGTTAAATGGGAGTGGGGATTTAGGGGAGAGGGAAAACCAGGCTGAGAACAAATGCTCTGGCTGGTGAGTCAGCACCACACAGCTCAGTGCAGCCAGGGCTCTGCTGCTTTTTTCCACTTCTGAAAACAAGAAAAAAGTAATTAAAAAAGAGTAGGTAAGTGCCAGGAGAAGGTGGAGAACTTGCCAGGAACTCTGGGACTGTTGTCCCAGGATGGAGATATGAGACACTTCTCTAAGAAACCAGGCGTGCTTAATTATCTCTAATTATATGAGCATGCACAGGGGCTGTGCATGTCACTGGAGCTGGGCCCCTGGATGTGGTGAAAAATTTCTTTCTCTTGTTCAAGAGACTTTAGATGTAAGTTGGGGGTTTCAGACATTTTTGTGAGAATATTTAACTTTTTAGTAGATGCTTTCCTTGAGAATGTCATATAATATTGGACTGTGTTGTCGCAGAATTATAGGAGAATTATTTAGGGACTTAACTGGAAAGTCCTAGAATGGTTATAGGAGAATTATTTAGAGATTTAACTGGAGAGTTCTAGAGTGATTGTAGGAGAATTATTTAGAGACATAACTGGAGAGTCCTAGAATGGTTGTAGGAGAATTATTTAGACTGGAGCGTCCTAGAATGGTTATAGGAGAATTATTCAGAGATTTAACTGGAGAGTTCTAGAGTGATTGTAGGAGAATTATTTAGACTGAAGAGTCCCAGAATGGTTATAGGAGAATTATTTGGAGATGTAACTGAGTTCTAGAATGAATGTAGGAGAATTATTCAGAGATTTAACTGGAAAGTCCTAGAATCGTTATAGGAGAATTATTTAGAGATTTAACTGGAGAGTCCCAGAATGGTTATAGAATTATTTAGAGATTGAACTGGAGAGTTCTAAAATGAATGTAGGAGAATTATTTAGAGATTTAACTGAAGAATCCTAGAATGGTTATAGGAGAATTATTTAGAGATTTAACTGGATACTGTGTGTGCTTCTAGTACTGCATGAAAAGATGAGTACCAATGATGGACCAGCTGAAACATCCAGACTTTCTCACTGTTAACTACATTTTTTACTTCTGGATGGCATTTTGCAAAGTCTTGCTAAATAAAGCTTTTTTGCTTTATTTATTTTTTTTTTTGGTTATGTTGGTTTTATACTGCTACATGGAGAGTCCCAGAATGGGTATAGGAGAATTATTTAGAGATTTAACTGGAGAGTTCTAGAATGAATGTAGGATAATTATTTATTTTGGTGAATCCTAGAATGGTTGTAGGAGAATTATTTAGGGACTTAACTGGAGAGTTCTAGAATGAATGTAGGAGAATTATTTAGACTGAAGAGTCCCAGAATGTTTGTAGGAGAATTATTTAGAGATTTAACTGGATACTGTGTGTGCTTCTAGTACTGCATGAAAAGATGAGTACAAATGATGGACCAGCTGAAACATCCAGACTTTGTCATTATTAACTAGAATTTTTACTTCTGGATGGTATTTTGCAAAGTCTTGGTAAGACTAGTAAGGCTTTTTTGCCTTTTTTTGTATGTGCTTTTTGGGTTTTTTTTGTTGTTGTTGTTGTTCATGTTGGTTTTATGCTGCTACATAGAGAGTTCTAGAATGGTTTGGAATGGAAAGGACTTTAAAGATCATCCAGTTCCAACCCCCTGTAGTGAGCAGGGAACCTTCCATTATCCCAAGCTGCTCATCCAGCCTGCCCTGGGACACTTCCAGGGATCCAGGGGCAGCCACAGCTTCTCTGGGCACCCTGTGCCAGGGCCTGCCCACCCTCCCAGGGAAAAATTCCTTCCTAGTATCTCATCTGAACCTCTTTCAGCATCATAAATAAGCACTGAATATTGATTGGGTTTTGATAAATGTAAGAGATTGAGCATGTTTAAGTAATGCAAAGAAGAATATTTTGTGTCAAATAATGTTTTGCAGTTGTTGTCTTCATCTTTTCAACGCTTTAATGTGACAGTTAATCTCAGCAATTAATTAATGTGGCAAATAATAGTACAAGATTTCATTAGGGAGTCTCACTGGTAGTTTTGATGTGCTGTTTTCATCCTGGCTCTTCTGTCAGTACAGGGAGAAGAATTTTTTTCAAGTGTTTTTGTTCTGTCAGAGCTGTACAAGACAGCTGACTCAAAAGAGTGGTAAAAGTGACCATTCTGAGTTTTGTCTCTTGAAAACAACTGAGATAAAATAATTTGTTCAACATTGAACAATGTTGGACTTATTTTTTAATCTAGATATTAAAAATCCTTGGAGGAGATGGGATTATTTTAAAATTATAAATAGATTTTTTTTCTTTTTTTTAAGAGAGAGGGATCAGAGATCTGAATGTTGAGTTCTTCCAGAATTTGTTTTAATTGGATCAGATTTGTCAACAGTGAAAAGAAAAAGTTTTATCTCCCAGGAGATGTGCATATGATAGACTAAATGTCATAATGATGTGAAAAAATGAGATGTAACGTGCACAGAAAATATATGTTTTCCATTAAATTTCCACAGAAATGATTGAAAACGTCTTGGGAATTATTTAAGCAATTTGCAATATTGTTTAAAAAGGTACATCTGGGCACACTGAGTACAGTCTTTTGTCGTTCATTAGCAATATATTTAATGAGGGTTTTTTTAAGTGATAGATAGTTAAGGTAACAGACAAGTGACAGATTGTTTGTCTTTAACGATTTCCCTATTTCAGGCCCATTACAAAGCAATTAGAAATCTGACAGCATTTTTACTCTGCATTACTGATCATCTAAAGTGATGAGAAATGAGAGGTGATGAATATTAATTGTATATTTTCATATAATTATCATAAATTATTACCTTGTCTAGTGCGCTGCAGGTGGAGTAAAATCAATGGATGAAAATTCAGTCAAATATGATAATTTGAAAGGTTTCATGACTTAGTTTTTGTCTTTAAAGTGCAGTGTCAATCAGTCTAAACCAGGCATGCATTAACTGAGGGAAGTACAAAGATACTCTTAGTTTTCCTTGCTTTGCTAGCATTGAGCAGAGTGCATTTTACTCTTGTGCCCTGTGACAAATTATTTACCTCTCTTTTTTTAGCCTGCCAAACTTATCCTGGACTGTGGGAGTCAGAAAGATAGAAATCTTCACAGAGTCAAAAGGGTTTGATTTACAGCCTTAGAAGAAGCCTAAGATGTGAAAGCAAGGTACACAAATATTGAATAGAAAAATCATAAACTTATGTTTTCTATAGTTATAAGTAAGAATGTGCCTTAAGTAAGTGAGAAACTGTATTAGATAAGATGATGAAGGGTTTTATAGTGTAGTAATGTGATTGTACAGAATAAATTGAGAGTTTAGATGCTATAATAGAGGTATGTGTGTGTATGTCTAGTGGCAGCCCATTGGACAAAAGTATCTGCAGTGCAGTAGAAATAAGTAAAGGTGATAGGTCAGAAAAGCAAAATAAACTCTGTGGCATCAGTCTGTTGGGTCAGAAAGTTCTGTATTTCCTTGTAAGAAAGAACCTGTGACTGTCGAGCTATGGCCAACTGCTTGCTGTCTCAAAATCTCACAGCCTCTGAGACTGATGTTTATTTAAACAATAAATCATCTTTAGCCCAATTTTAGTCCCTTCCCTTTAATTAATGTGACGACAGTGATGCTGGATTTTACCTATTCCTCTCCAACTTTTCTCCAGAAGTATTTACAGGTTGTTTGAGCTTTGCAATATGCAACTTCTGTAATTGACATAACTTATTTTTATAATGCATCTCCTTCATTTACAGTTAGTGGAAAAACCATAAAAACAGATCACAGATTCTCCAAATCAGGTGTCTAGGCAGTGTGGCCAGTGTTTGTGTTTTTTTCTGAGAAAATTTGGTTGAAATGAGTTATTCAATATCACTTTAGCCTTCTAAGACAGAGACAAGAATGATATACCATTTATCTGGGATGGCAGACCTTACCCATGAGACAATCCATTTTTTTTTCCTCATTCCCCTTCACATTCTGGCTCAGAGAAGTGAGCAAATTGGATGAACCATAAAATGAAATTATTATGTTGCTAAGTCTATCAGAGTTCATGTATTTGAAGTCAAATAAGACCTGCAAATGCAAGACTGTATTTTTATCTTGATTTTCAACCCTTGACTTTGCAAACTGTATAGTTTTAATATATTGCATTCAAAACTCACTTTTTTATCATATTTTATCTTCCAATGTTAGTAAGAAAGAATAGGGTTGGAGTGTTTTCTCCTCACAGAAAACTTCACAACCATCTCCTGTATTAATGTGGTTTCTTCTATGGGCACAAAGCCAGAGTTAAACATGTACTTAGCTTTCTAGCTCTGGTAGTGACAAGTGGTAGAATGAAAGGGTGACAAGAAACAGCACTAATGTAAAGAAAACCTCCAGGTGTTAAATCTTCCAGGATGTGTATTTTTCATATCTGGAATAAATTCTGTCCTGGCCTAACAATCTGGAGTTAGCAGCACACTATTGTTTGAAAATGAGAGTCTCAATCATCAGTGAGCTAACTTGGCCACACTTTGGTATATTCTGATCCCCATCTTCACCATAATGGGATTTTCTTTGGGATATTCTCATGCCTCATTCACATCCTGAGGGCTTGTTGATGGAAAAGGTAGCACATTTAGGCTGGTACCACCATGCCCTTCCTGCTGAGGCCTCATGATCATCGTTAGGAATCTCATTTTTTCTGTCTGAAGTCAAGGTCCAACTCTTCAAGTTTAGATTTTACATACATAAAAATCAGCTTGGTTTATTTCTCAACTCCAGGCCAGTGCACACTGTAGTAACTGTTTTCAGGTTTTGTAATTTCAATCCTGGTTTTGTCATGTAGGCTCATAGAATTCATTAACAATTAATTTCATCATGCTCTGTGAGGGATAGACCTTGTTCTTGCTATCCTTCTGCACCTCTGAAAGCAAAGAGTACCATTGTCTTCCCTTTTTTCATGGGTCTCATAAAACACAGAGCAGTTTTAATATCCATCCACTCTCTCAGGATTGCATTCCAGCTCTGCCTGTATTGCACATGGGTTTTTCAAACAAAAGGAACTGTTTCCTTCTTCTGCCTCTCGTGCATATGTTCACATTCTGCACAGTCACATGCTGCTAACCATGTGTATAGAGACACATGTTGTGTCATATTTCTCCTTTTCTTAAATTCCTCTGATGACTACACTGTATAAGACTCCTTTTCTGGATACACCTTGATCTTTATTCTGATGTATTTAAACTAAATATTCAGGTGTTTGAATACCCTTATCAGAAATGGGTCTGTTTCATGTCACTTTTGTTACTTGCTAATGCAAAGTGCAATATACACAAAGGCAAGGGAGCAACAACTGTGGTGTGGATAAAGCTTGCAAACATAACAGATTGACAGCATTTCACAGCTTATGTTAAAGCCAGCTTCTTGAGAAAGGTAATTATAAAATGAACTATTTAATTCTGATATTTAGATTATTCATTTTATTTTAATTGGCACTTTCCAAAATAATTGGATATGTTTCCACATGTTTGTTGAAGAAAAGTGCTGTGCTTTTTGCTTATTTTCTTTAAAGATACAGTTTATAATTCCTCATACTTTTGATGAACATATTTCTATTATGCAAATTCTTTTAAAGACTAAAGTACTTTCCAAGTGAGACAACAAGTATTGAAGTCCTCTTAGTATTGTAGGGAAGACTATACCTGCTGTACCTCAAAACCATTTAATGAAATATTCCTATATAATATAATATATATAATATAATATATATTATATTATTATATAGTTATTTTATTAAATAATATAATAATATAATACATATAATATTACATGGTCGCTGTTATTATTATATTAAAATATATTAAATTATATATAATATAGAAAATATATTAAATTACATTATATATTATTACATGAAAATATATTAAAATATTATATATTTTTCCTCAAGGAAAGCATTTGTCCTTTCAGTTTGAACTGAAGGGTGTAGCTTGAACATAGACCTGTGCTGATCCAAGGGCCAGCAAAATTCTTCTGCCATTCCTTCTTCACTTACTTCATTCATGAGTTCTTGCTGCCTTTGCATCAGCACCACTTTTTGTGTGACCACATAGTCCATGGAGATAGAGGGGCAAAAATCTAATTCTGCTAAAAAAATGATAATTTCCTGGTGATTTAGCTCCACTAAAGGGATTTGTCATGTGTCAGTGTCAGCACAGAGAAGGTGGCTGGAGGACTTGTCCAGGCCAAGGGGAAGAGGTGGTAGAGGGGACCAAGCCTGCCCATTTGGATGTCACTTATCTCTTAAACCTCATTATTTCTTCATCAAACTAAAAGCTGAGCTGTGCTCTGTGAAGTTCATAAAGGTAGGCACAGGATGAACAAAGCTGGTTTGAGCTGATGAGTACCACCAATGTATGTTTAAAGGTTAAAATATATAAAGGGAATAATCAGTCATATCAAAGATATCAAGCCAGTCAAATGGAAATCAATGTTACTAGATAAAATTTGCATTTCTTTCTGATTTTTGCACCTTATACTGATATTCTCTAATATTAAAATTACATTTCAGCAGTACAGTTGGTTTTTCTTTTGGCTCACAGAATGATTCTGTTCTGCTTTATTACCTTATTGTTGATGTTTTCCATTGATATGTCAGGCAAGTTCAGGGCCAATTGTGTTTGACACTGTACAGAAATATCATTAATAAAACCCTGCCAGCAAAAAACTCGAGTCAATTCACTGACCAGTCTGTATCAATCAATTATAGGTAAAATATTAAGCTCTGTGAATGTCCAAAACCCAGTGTCACAGGTTTATGTAAATTCTGATCTGGACTGAGGAAATTTATCTGAAAGTCTATTGTTTTCTTCTAAATTAAAAACAAACAAACAAACAAACAAACAAACAAACAAACAAACCCCAAAAAAAGAACCCATCCTATCAAAAGAAATAAAATACTTCCAGAGCTTCTGATTTCTTGGTGGTGTCTTGGTAAAAACAACTTGAAATACAGCAGCTGTGTTTCAATTTCAGTATGGGTAGAGGAGATGGAGGACAGCAGGGAGAAGATAAGAAGAGACGGTTTTATTGAAAATTTGTATTTCAGGTTGACTTGATTTCAGGTGTTTCGGGTTTGATTGTATAGATAATTGTACATATAATCAATCATTAATCTCAATCAACAAACAGGGTAATTTCTCTGCATACAGCTTCCAGATTTCCTGTTCAGTTTCTAATTTTTCTACTCCAGAAAGAGAAATGTGCAAAGTATAGAGAGATTCCAAACAAAACTGTCTGAATCCCACCATGCTCTCAAAAGCTGTTGAGAAAACAATGATACAAAATTAGGTCATTTTTTAAATCAATATTTGATCATCAATCTTAACAATTAACAAAAAGCTTATGCTTTCATTTTATGGCAAACAACAGAAGTCTAATAAGTGCTCAGGAAAAATGCCATATGGCATGTGCATCATGACAAAAAAGAAACTTTGCAAATGTCTTGGTGCCACATGGGTGCAGAGCCCACATTAGCAAAAAAACTATGAGTAAAGTCATGGGGACTTTTCACTCATGTCATTTGTCAAAGAGCTTCAGTTTGCTGCTGTGAGATAAATTGTAAAAATAAAATCAAGTAAATATTTTGTAAGCACCAGTCTCAGAAGAAGTATGAAGAGATGTATATAAAGTATGAATATATTTTATACTTAGATTAATTATATAAAAATGTAATATAATATATTATATTTTATAATTTTATATTTTTAATGTTTATTTATAATTTTATTTCCATTTACCTTCAGTTTCATTCAACCAAAGGGAAAAATAATTCAAAACCCTGCAGATATGCTGATTTTCAACATTAATCTTTATTTAAAATTTTAGATCTAAAAAAATTTTTTTTTCTCAAATATTTCTTCATCTCTAGGTACCAGTTCTACCTTTTTGGTTAAACAGTAAAATGGTGCAGAGCAGGGATGGGGCTGTGCCAGGGCAGATCCTGCAGGGGCAGGGATGGGGCTGTGCCAGGGCAGATCCTGGGTGCAGAGCAGGGATGGGGCTGTGCCAGGGCAGATCCTGGGTGCAGGAGATTACAGGATGGGCTGTGCCAGGGCAGATCCCGGGATGCAGAGCAGGGATGGGGCTGTGCCAGGGCAGATCCTGGGCGCAGGAGCAGGGATGGGGCTGTGCCAGGGCAGATCCTGGGTGCAGGAGCAGGGATGGGGCTGTGCCAGGGCAGATCCTGCAGGGACAAGGATGGGGCTGTGCCAGGGCAGATCCTGCAGGGAAGGATGGGGCTGATCCCGGGATGCAGAGCAGGGATGGGGGCTGTGCCAGGGCAGATCCTGGGTGCAGGAGCAGGGATGGGGCTGTGCCAGGGCAGATCCTGGGTGCAGGGCAGGGATGGGGCTGTGCCAGGGCAGATCCCGGGATGCAGAGCAGGGTTGGGCTGTGCCAGGGCAGATCCTGGTGCCAGAGGGCGCTGTAGGGGCAGGAGCAGGGATGGGGCTGTGCCAGGGCAGATCCGGGTGCAGGGCAGGGATGGGGCTGTGCCAGGGCAGATCCCGGGGGCAGGGATGGGGCTGTGCCAGGGCAGATCCTGGGTGCAGAGCAGGGATGGGGCTGTGCCAGGGCAGATCCCGGGATGCAGAGCAGGGATGGGGCTGTGCCAGGGCAGATCCTGCAGGGGGGATGGAGGCTGTGCCAGGGCAGATCCAGGTGCAGGAGCCGGGATGGGGCTGTGCCAGGGCAGATCCTGGGTGCAGAGCAGGGATGGGGCTGTGCCAGGGCAGATCCCGGGTGCAGAGCAGGGATGGGGCTGTGCCAGGGCAGATCCTGGGTGCAGAGCAGGGATGGGGCTGTGCCAGGGCAGATCCGGGGTGCAGAGCAGGGATGGGGCTGTGCCAGGGCAGATCCTGGGTGCAGGGCAGGGATGGGGCTGTGCCAGGGCAGATCCTGGGTGCAGGAGCAGGGATGGGGCTGTGCCAGGGCAGATCCCGGTGTCAGAGCAGGGATGGGGCTGTGCCAGGGCAGATCCTGGGTGCAGAGCAGGGATGGGGCTGTGCCAGGGCAGATCCCGGGATGCAGAGCAGGGATGGGGCTGTGCCAGGGCAGATCCTGGGTGCAGAGCAGGGATGGGGCTGTGCCAGGGCAGATCCTGGGTGCAGGGAGCAGGGGCAGATCTGGGTGCAGAGCAGGGCTGGTGCCAGGGCAGATCCTGGGTGCAGGAGCAGGGATGGGGCTGTGCCAGGGCAGATCCTGGGTGCAGAGCAGGGATGGGGCTGTGCCAGGGCAGATCCTGGGTGCACAGCAGGGATGGGGCTGTGCCAGGGCAGATCCTGCAGGAGCAGGGATGGGGCTGTGCCAGGGCAGATCCTGCAGGGGCAGGGATGGGGCTGTGCCAGGGCAGATCCTGGGTGCAGGGCAGATCCGGGATGGGGGCTGTGCCAGGGCAGATCCTGGGTGCAGGAGCAGGGATGGGGCTGTGCCAGGGCAGATCCTGCAGGGGCAGGGATGGGGCTGTGCCAGGGCAGATCCTGCAGGAGCAGGGATGGGGCTGTGCCAGGGCAGATCCCGGGATGCAGAGCAGGGATGGGGCTGTGCCAGGGCAGATCCTGGGCGCAGGAGCAGGGATGGGGCTGTGCCAGGGCAGATCCTGGGTGCAGAACAGGGATGGGGCTGTGCCAGGGCAGATCCTGCAGGGACAAGGATGGGGCTGTGCCAGGGCAGATCCCGGGATGCAGAGCAGGGATGGGGCTGTGCCAGGGCAGATCCTGGGTGCAGGAGCAGGGATGGGGCTGTGCCAGGGCAGATCCTGCAGGGACAAGGATGGGGCTGTGCCAGGGCAGATCCCGGATGCAGAGCAGGGATGGGGCTGTGCCAGGGCAGATCCTGGGTGCAGAGCAGGGATGGGGCTGTGCCAGGGCAGATCCTGCAGGGGCAGGGATGGGGCTGTGCCAGGGCAGATCCAGGTGCAGGAGCCGGGATGGGGCTGTGCCAGGGCAGATCCTGGGTGCAGGGACAAGGATGGGGCTGTGCCAGGGCAGATCCTGCAGGGGCAGGGATGGGACTGTGCCAGGGCAGATCCTGGGTGCAGAGCAGGGATGGGGCTGTGCCAGGGCAGATCCTGGGTGCAGGAGCAGGGTGCTGTGCCAGGGCAGATCCCGGGTGCAGAGCAGGGATGGGGCTGTGCCAGGGCAGATCCTGGGTGCAGGGACAAGGATGGGGCTGTGCCAGGGCAGATCCTGGGTGCAGAGCAGGGATGGGGCTGTGCTAGGGCAGATCCTGGGTGCAGGAGCAGGGATGGGGCTGTGCCAGGGCAGATCCTGGGTGCAGAGCAGGGATGGGGCTGTGCCAGGGCAGATCCTGGGTGCAGGAGCAGGGATGGGGCTGTGCCAGGGCAGATCCTGGGTGCAGAGCAGGGATGGGGCCGTGCCAGGGCAGATCCTGGGTGCAGAGCAGGGATGGGGCTGTGCCAGGGCAGATCCTGCAGGGGCAGGGATGGGGCTGTGCCAGGGCAGATCCTGGGTGCAGAAAGGGATGGGGCTGTGCCAGGGCAGATCCTGGGTGCAGGAGCAGGGATGGGGCTGTGCCAGGGCAGATCCTGGGTGCAGAGCAGGGATGGGGCTGTGCCAGGGCAGATCCTGCAGGAGCAGGGATGGGGCTGTGCCAGGGCAGATCCCAGGGTGCAGGGGATGGGGCTGTGCCAGGGCAGATCCTGGGTGCAGAGCAGGGATGGGGCTGTGCCAGGGCAGATCCTGGGTGCAGAGCAGGGATGGGGCTGTGCCAGGGCAGATCCCGGGATGCAGAGCAGGGATGGGGCTGTGCCAGGGCAGATCCTGCAGGGCAGGGATGGGGCTGTGCCAGGGCAGATCCAGGTGCAGGAGCCGGGATGGGGCTGTGCCAGGGCAGATCCTGGGTGCAGGAGCAGGGATGGGGCTGTGCCAGGGCAGATCCTGCAGGGACAGGGATGGGGCTGTGCCAGGGCAGATCCCGGGTGCAGAGCAGGGATGGGGCTGTGCCAGGGCAGATCCTGGGTGCAGGAGCAGGGATGGGGCTGTGCCAGGGCAGATCCCGGGATGCAGAGCAGGGATGGGGCTGTGCCAGGGCAGATCCTGCAGGGGCAGGGATGGGGCTGTGCCAGGGCAGATCCTGGGTGCAGGAGCAGGGATGGGGCTGTGCCAGGGCAGATCCTGGGTGCAGGAGCAGGGATGGGGCTGTGCCAGGGCAGATCCCGGGTGCAGAGCAGGGATGGGGCTGTGCCAGGGCAGATCCTGGGTGCAGAGCAGGGATGGGGCTGTGCCAGGGCAGATCCTGGGTGCAGAGCAGGGATGGGGGCTGTGCCAGGGCAGATCCTGGGTGCAGGAGCAGGGATGGGGCTGTGCCAGGGCAGATCCTGGGTGCAGAGCAGGGATGGGGCTGTGCCAGGGCAGATCCTGGGTGCAGGAGCAGGGATGGGGCTGTGCCAGGGCAGATCTCAGGGTGCAGAGCAGGGATGGGGCTGTGCCAGGGCAGATCCTGGGTGCAGAGCAGGGATGGGGCTGTGCCAGGGCAGATCTCAGGGTGCACAGCAGGGATGGGGCTGTGCCAGGGCAGATCCCGGGTGCAGAGCAGGGATGGGGCTGTGCCAGGGCAGATCCTGGGTGCAGAGCAGGGATGGGGCTGTGCTAGGGCAGATCCTGGGTGCAGGAGCAGGGATGGGGCTGTGCCAGGGCAGATCCTGGGTGCAGAGCAGGGATGGGGCTGTGCCAGGGCAGATCCCAGGGTGCAGAGCAGGGATGGGGCTGTGCCAGGGCAGATCCTGGGCGCAGAGCAGGGATGGGGCTGTGCCAGGGCAGATCCTGCAGGGGCAGGGATGGGGCTGTGCCAGGGCAGATCCTGGGTGCAGAGCAGGGATGGGGCTGTGCCAGGGCAGATCCCAGGGTGCAGAGCAGGGATGGGGCTGTGCCAGGGCAGATCCTGGGTGCAGGAGCCGGGATGGGGCTGTGCCAGGGCAGATCCCAGGGTGCAGAGCAGGGATGGGGCTGTGCCAGGGCAGATCCTGGGTGCAGAGCAGGGATGGGGCTGTGCCAGGGCAGATCCCGGGATGCAGAGCAGTGCCAGGGCATCTCCATTCAGCGCAGAGCTGGCCCCGATGGCAGGAGCTGATTCCCGCAGCGGGATGAGCCCGGTTCCTTCCAGCCCTTCCATCCCACATCCCTGGGCTGTCCCGTGTTTCCCTGCCTCACAGAGGAGCCTGGGAGCAGATGGCAGCCTCGCCCTTTTACTGTGCGAGTGTTAGTGACAAACTTTTACCGCCTGTTTTTTGGCTTTACCTACCCAGCCAGTGAAACTGTGCTGTGATACCTGAGTTGTTGGTTTCTTCAGGAGAATTATTCCAGTCTTTTACAAGTATATTTTCTTTTTTTTGCCCTAATGGTGTGGCAGAGCTTTGTTCCTCAGGCAAAGAGGAGTTTTTGCCTGTTTCAGGCACTGGAAAAAGACACATTAATTTGGAGTTTGGGGGGACACAGAAGAGAATCATTGGGTGCTGTGTAGTTTCTTGGTTAATTAAGAAGAGCCAGCAAATGGTCTCAGATTATTTAGATAACCAAGAGCTGTTCAAACATTTTTATTCTGCACTAAGCACCACTTGCCTCCCTGAGCATTCTGGTTTTGTTTCTTCTTTTTTCTTTTTTCTTTTTTCTTTTTTCTTTTTTCTTTTTTCTTTTTTTTTTCTTTTTCTTTTTTCTTTTTTCTTTTTCTCTCTTCTTTTTTCCTTTTTCTTTTTCTCTCTTCTCTTCTCTTCTCTTCTCTTCTCTTCTCTTCTCTTCTCTTCTCTTCTCTTCTCTTCTCTTCTCTTCTCTTCTCTTCTCTTCTCTTCTCTTCTCTTCTCTTCTCTTCTCTTCTCTTCTCTTCTCTTCTCTTCCCCTTTCCCTTTCCCCTTTCCCCTTTCCCCTTTCCCCTTTCCCCTTTCCCCTTTCCCCTTTCCCCTTTCCCCTTTCCCCTTTTCTTCTTATTTTTCTTTTTTTCTTATTTTCTTCTCTTTTTTCTGTGCTGGAGAAAAACTTTCCTAGCCAGAGATCCGTGGGATGCCAGGGCTTCGGAGGGGAAGTGACAGAGAAAGGAGGAACAGTTCATTTCTATTCATCAGCTCAGAGAAGCAGGAGAAAATTTTCATTCAAGCTTTTGGCAAAATTCCCAAGAAATGTAGTGGGACATGAGTTTCACAGACAGCCTGTACTTATTAGGTTATTACTCAGCGTGCACTCATTTAGGATGGATTGGAGTTTCATGATAGCCTGTAATTGGAAGAGTAATAGGGGAAAAGTGGAAGATCTGGTGGGGTTTTTTTGAAAATAAAATAAAAAATAATCATCTCTTCTTTCCTGCTGCTGTACAAGTGGAGGTCAGTTTGGTTTGTTGAAGAAGGTCCTTCTCAAAATGATGCAGATTGTGTGTGTAAAGCTGTTCTTTGTTGGGTGAGTTATTATGAGGGCAGTTTGCCAAACATTAAATCTGATAAACCATTAGCTCTTGGGGTTTAATCATGTCAATAATGTATTTTTCTAGGTTTCTTGTATAATAAAATGAAATTTAGAATTTTTACAAGTCTTATGATGATGTTGATGCAGGCCTGAAGCAGAAAATGTTTCAGAACCATAATATATGAAACATCCTGTGCTCATCTATCTAGATGAAGATATTAGAACCATTAATATTATAACCATTATTATTAGTAAATATAATGATTAATATGCTTTTCTGGAACACGCATGTAGTGCAACAATATTGTAAATGCTGGAGAAAAATTAAAATCTAAAGAAATTTTGGATAAATATAAGATTTGCTTAATCCCTCCATCATAGTTTAAATCTGATATTGCCATTATTTTAATTTTTAATACCTTTGTTAGATAAACAAAATACCTTTGCTTTTCAGACAGTGCTTGGAAGAGTAAAAAAAAAGGTAGATTGAACTAGGAGAACATGGAAATAAATCCCTGTATCTTTTGAACAAGTACTGTAATAAAATAAAGCAAAGAATACATGCTTGTGAAATATACAGTATAAATAAATAATTTAGGTGAAAATGGATGACTAGAAATAACAAAGAGATGACCAAATAATGAAGGGCTAAAGGGTGGTTTTTACATCTGATATAACTTCATTGTATATAGTAAGTAGTTGCCATATAAAAAGATAATTAATATAATATTTTAATATTATATTAAATATAATATATTAATATTTAATAATTATTTGAAAATTATAATAAATAATAATTGGTGATGCCATTATCAATAAATATGATATAATAAATATTTTAATGTGAGTTTAATATAAAATTTATATAATAAAAAATAATTCATGGCTTCTGTATGAGAAAAAGAGACAATTTGATAGGCAACAGTGGTAGTAAGTGACAGCAAGCACAAATCCTTGGCAACTGTCATTGCCCTGCTGTTGGATTCACATCCCAAACTGTGGGATAACTTTGACCTCTCTCACTGTTACTGAGCCACCGTCTGTTCAAGTAACTGTATTTTTAACTTAGCAAAGAACAATATTTCAGGTGCAGATTTGTGCTTTAGAAAATTCAATGGACTACTTATTTATTTTTGGTGTCCTGTTGCTCTCTGTTTAAAAAGAAATGTGGAGACCTGCTTTAGTTAGACAAGGACGAATAATGAGAAAATTTCACAAGGGGACCAGGATAGAAATTTTGAATTTCAGAATGTAGAACTAACTGAAAGTAGAAGTTCCTTCTGTAATAATTACAAAAATACCTCAGTGTTTTGGCCATGAATAAAACAAAGTTTAATTGCTTTTACTATTCTGACACTTAGGACTTACTTGAATATGAAAAGACAGTGAGGGCTTGATCTCATCCAATTTCTTTCTTGCTTCATCTTGATTTTTAATGCTGCTCTTGGCACAGTTACACTTGTGCTGATTTGGATCTTCTTGTGCTGATTTGGATCAATCTTGGCTAAAATTGGATTGCGTGATCTTCATATGGGTGAATATTACATCTAGACTTTTGGCCTTTGGTATAAAGGAATTTTTTGTCATTAATAGTAGCCCCAAAATGAAAGTTGGAGGCTTCTGTTCTCATTATTTTTAATGTTTTTTATGCACATAATGCCTTTATTTTGAGCTTATTTTGTGTGAGGAAGGCATAGTGCAGCATAGCTGAAATACCTGCTGTACTTTTCCATAATCCTGTTCTACAGCACTTTGTGCATTGCCCTTCTGATCTCAGCTTGTGCAAAGATTAATTGAGCCAAAATCTGAAATAATGTTTGCAGGAATAAGAATCAGGATGAAAGTATTAATGCAGTTTCATAAGGCATTTTGCAGCTTTAATTAAAATGTTGGAGGCTTTTCTGAACTCTGTACAGTCAATTAATACTAATTTACAGTAGTTGACAGACCAGAGCAAAAAAGATAAAATTTTAACAGCATTTATCATATTTTTGCTTTGTGAAATGTTCCCCTCCCTTTGTGAAAAAACTGTTAAAAGACTGAAGGGAAACAAAGCTCTAAACAGCTTCTCTTTGCCCACAACATTCGCCTGCAATCAGCAGCGGCATCAAGAAGGTCAAGACTTCAACATTGTTCTTCACATCAAACAAAATCTGTTCAGGGCTCTGATGGAGCATCAGATGTACAGACAGCTACAAATCAAGCAGTACAGACATTTCTCTCTTATATGTCTTACATCCCAGAGAAACAGAGCTGAAAGTGTTCCCACAGGTCAGCCAAGGTAATCAAAGCTCTCCTGTGTTCCTTTTAATCAAGGGTGCTGCAGTTCAGTCACCTTGTAACGATGATTCAGTTGATATTCTAATTTTTAGTAAGATTTCTTGACCTAGAAATTTGTCAGAGTAGCTGACAAGAAAAGAGTAGCAAATTTCTAAATTAAAATGGCTTTTACAACCTTATTGATTCCAACCAAACATTCCTGGAAGACAAAATTCCTGTGAATCAGGCATGCCAGTCCACTTTACAAATTTTAAAGACTTAACAATAGATGGGTAATAGCCAACAAGTTGACTCCTCTGCAAAGAAGAATGTGATTCTCCATAATTAATCCAAAAGGAATTGATTCTGTCTGTGGGGGAAATCCAAGGGAGCAATTGGATTTTGCAATGTACCATAAAGGTGATGAAAGAAAAGACAAAAGTGTGCTATAACATGCTTAACTTAGATGTCCTTATCAAAAGCTTTTTGTTGTTGGTGTCTTGTTTTGAGGGAGGAAATTGTTCTAAACTGAGACAAAGCTTGATGATTGGACTCATCATGGAATCCCTTGATTTGTGACCTCAAATAGAATTCAAAGAGGCTCTAATTTTTTATTTGGTAGCTATTTTATGAAAGGACTTTTCCCCAAACCTTAAAGTCTTTGTGATTGCTGATTTTGTTTAATAAGACATGGATATTAAAATAATGGTCCCCTGGTGTATAAAAGTAATTTTTAGTTACTTTTCAAAAGGCCACATTCTGACTTTCTTTTTATATGATTTAGCACTCAGCACTAAGGCAGCTACATTGATTTAATAGCATAATTTACTTTGGAAATTCTAAAAAGAAGACAAAAAAAATATCTGGGATTCCTATGTGGTCATTTTGCCATTCAAGAAACTTGATTACGTGTATGTTTGTATGGCTTAAGTGAAGTATCAGTTTAGTGCTAGTTTAAATGAATGGGAAAATTTCCAAAATGTTTTAAGGGAGAGGAATTCACATCTTAGGCCTCAAATGAATTTTGAGCTGTGCATAGAAACCTCTTGTTGAAGACCAGGAGAGAGACCATGTGTCACAATTGTTTTTGCTGAAGTATCACATTTTGTTATAAATCTGCTTTCCTCACCTTTTTTTTTTCTTTTTAAATATACTCATACTATTTCTATGTTCACTATACATGAATATATGCTTATATTCAATAAAATATTCACTATTTTATTGTGTTATTACTCAGAAGACATGATATAAGCATTTTAAAGTAGTATTGTGATGTTTTTAAACTGATTATTAGTTTATTTAATTTTATCCTGGCAGCTGTATTGAACATGTTTTGCTATCTGGGAAACAGAAACAATTAACAATAAGCCCCCCTATGCAGTCACTGTACAGGCATAATTGCTGTCAATTTGATTGAAATTTTGCCTGAGAAAAGACTGTCACCAGTTCCTACTTTTTAATAGAAGCAATAACCTACATATTATGCACAGAAGGCTCTCTTTAATTAAGAGTTTTCTCAGAATCTAATTGTTTCCTATATTTATTTGAGCTGATACATTTTGAAAAATAATGTAGGTGATTTATTTTCTTGCGATGTTCTTAAGACATTTCATAAAAAGACTTTACAGCAACTAGTTTCCAGTATTTTAGAAGTTCTGAACAAACACAGTTTGGGACAGGTTAAGTGTATTTTGTTTAGAAGAGTTCAATTTCACTGTATTTTCTATATTTATGATTAAAGATGCTGTGAAATACTTCTTACACTGTGAAGAATTTTAATGACTGTATGCTCAGATTTTCTTTTTACACAACTACTATAAAAGTTAAAAAACAAAAAAAAAATTAAGAAAATAATATTGGATTGCGTCTTTTTTAACAAAATTAAGTGTGCTCTCTATTTCAAAACTCATGTCATATCCACAGGGCATTTGAAGTATCCAAAGATATTAAGCAGCAGCCAAATGTCATCAAAGTCATGGCTTAGAAAAATGGCACAAGAAAGATTTCTTTGCTAAAGTTTCTGTGTCCTTAATTAGGCCAGTAGCCTCTAATACAAATTTTCTTGCATGCATAAAGTTTCTCTGTAGATTTTCCTTCAAATCCTAATGTAAATCAATTTTTTGGCTTTAAATGAAGCTTACATGAAACTTTCCATCCTTTGTACACTATTTCTAAAATGCACGACTTGTTAATAATACTTATAAATGCTAAGTGAAATAAGTTACAGAATTAAGTACAGTACTATTTGACATTAAAAAGAAAGAGCATAATACTTTAAAACCAAGTTTTTAAGGTCATGTGTGTTTCTCATGCTATGATTTCTAACAATAATGAATAAAATTCTGAATTACCTGTAGTGCAGTTCATCCGATTGGCATGGTAATTATGTTTTAGTTTTTAAGAGGGGTGAAAAATACTTCTGAATCTCTACAGTTGAGGTATTCATGAAAATGTTTGCACTGTAATTTTAAGATCATGAAGTACCTTGTGCGATTGGTGCTGCAAATTCGTGGCAGCATTTTAAAATTTTACTTTAAAATTTATTTTATCAAATTAATTGAGAGCGGATTTTTTCCTTTCCAGTTCTGTTTGTCCTGATCCAATCCTAGTGACCAAAAAAACTCCGTTTGCAGTCAGCATTCCTTCCCCCTTGCATCCATTTAGCTGCTGGAGGAGTGCTCTGAGGAGCTGCCTCCGAACATGGCTGCACAATGAGAGTTCTTGGCAGGCGGCACCGAGGCACCAGAACCAAGCACAGAGCCCACGTTGCAACTGGACAAACATTTCTGTGGCCACTCAAAAAACCCCAGAAGGTAAAACCCCAAAACCAGAACTGAGAACCCCCAGCAAATGGCTTGAGGGGCGCAATTAAAAATTATTTTCGTCCTGTCTTTTTGCATGGTTTAGCAAAACTAATGTTTACTCATTTACAGCTCAGTAAGAGGATAATGTGCTTAATGAAAGAAAAATCTACTGACAGCCACATTTATTGCCCTTCATTAGCATTGGTACTTAATTTAATATAGATCTGAATAGACATTAGGGAGCCTGCAGGAGGTTAAATGGTGAAAATGTAAAGAGATTATTGAATTTACTGTTTGGTTTCAGTGACATCAAACAGACATAATTAATTAGGTTTACTCCACTGGTGAAAATAATCCAGAATGTAAGATTGGATTCATTAATGCTATCATTTAACATTTTTTGGAATTTTAATACAGCAATATGGAATATCTTCTTTCTTACTCCTTCTAAATTTTAGATTATTTGGTGAGACCATTATTAAAATTTTTCTTTGCTCCTTCTCATTCTTTTAGCAGAATGGTAATTACGTTTTAGTTTTTAAGAGGGGTGAAAAATACTTCTGAATCCTCTACAGTTGAGATATTCTTGTAAATGTTTGCACTGTCATTTTAGGATCATGAAGTACCTTGTGAGATTGCTGCTGCAAATTTGTGGCAGCATTTTAAAACTGTAGCTTAAGTAGGGTTTAGTATCAAACTGATGATACCACTAGGATATTTTATCAAACTATTAATTCAGCCAACATTTGTGATAAGGAACTTTTAATTAATGCAACCTTAAATATTCTAAAAAGCAAAATTCTTATTAAGACGGTGTATGTCTAGATAGGACTCTACAGTTGCAGTGTACAATTCCAATGAGAAATGTAAATAAGATCAATTGTTCAACATAACATGAAAGGTTTGATTTTTTTTATAATCTTGTAGCAAATTGTGTGGTAGATTTTTTAGAAAGTTAGGGATTACAAAGAAAAACAAGAGCAAATTATTCACATAGTTTGCATATTTTTTATATATATAGTATGTATTTTTTATGCAGATTTCTTTGCATTTTGAGGCAATTTTTTTTTCTTACATACATTCTTTAGAAACAAGTCTTTGGCTTTATTTTTCTACATAGCTTTTCAATAGCATTTCTTATCTTGGGAAGTATTAGGAGACATATTTTAATGTTAAATCATTTATTCAAAATTTCAAAATATTCAAGTGATCTTTCACTAATTCTTTTAGAGACTGATAACAGTACAAATACCTTTAAAGGCAATGTCTCTATCATACTCATTACTGGCCATTTCACAAAAAAAATCACTATTATATAGCTCTTTCTCTAAACAGAAACATCTAATAGTAATTATGATGTGAGTCTAGTAATTAAAGGCTTGTTTACGTATTCATGGAGGGATTTATGAAGGAAACATGTTAGTGAGCTTGTGAGCCCCTTACATAATAAATTTAACACATTATAATTTCCTTTTAATAACAAAAATTATTCTGAGTACAATTCAGGTGTTGGAATCACCAGAAGGGCTTTAATTAATGGTCTGTATTTTCAGAGAAAGGCACAGATCACTGTTTTTATTCTTGCAGAAGTGTGTGATAAATCTGCTATTCGTGCTGTATGAATCATTTAGTCAATCCTACACAATTCTTGCAGGATTTTTGTAGGATTTTGCTGTTTGTCACAAAGTCTTCACTGGTGCTTGTATTCTAGTTTCTCCATGCGTGTGACTTGAGTGTTTTGATAGATTTTCAAAGTCATTAAATGAGTCTTTTTTTTTTCTTTCTCTCATTTTCCTCTTGCAAGCCAAATTCAAAACAAAAACTTCTGTGCTTTGTCTGCATATCTTTGGCTGCGTTTCATTGTGACATGCACTGCTGTTCTTTTAGCACCAAAATGTTGGCACACATTACTGAAAATTTCACACCATCTCTTGCTGGATCAGCAAGCTTAACCTACCAAAATCTGGTGTTGTTGAATGGTTTTTGACTGATAATCAATCTTTTTGCTGCTCGACAGTTGTTGCTGGGACACAGACTAGAGCAGGTGGCAGATGTGCCTTGTCTTTTGAGAAAAGAAGGGGTAGGTGAGCTTGGGCACAGAGTGACATATTGTGTGTCCATTAAAAGGGTAAGTACAACAGCAAAAAGTCACTGCTGTAAGGAGAAAAGCCACCAAGACCAGAAAATAGGCCTTTTAACACCCCTGTTTACAAGTTTCATAGAACTGGTAAATGACAGTTCATGGCGTAGGATTCCACGTGCTCAAAAATCACAAGCGACATTAAAAAACATTCAAATATTCTCTGTAAAACATTCCACAGTATCTTTTTTATTTTAAAAAATCCCTGTTTATATGACCCCATATAATGAATGGCAATGTGCAGATTTTAAAAAAGCTACAGTATATTGAAGATAGGTTTTAGAGGTTTATAGGAACAGGCAGTACCTATTTTGTATTTTCTTTCTCTAGCCCAGGACTGGCAGAGTGCATAGAGTGTTGTGACTGATCAGTATAAATCAATATAACACTGATTTCAGTGTCTTTATCCATTTCAGTCCTCAACACACAGGTAACCAGGTCAAATGTCAGCAGTAAATATTTTTCACATGGGAATGGAAGATCAGTGATGCAGTGTAAAGCCCTGCAAATATGGACAAGTGATGCCATGGAAATCAGACTGACTTTTTACAGGGGTAGTTAAACATGATATTTGCAAGGTCAACACCTTTGGAGAAATTTGTATTTCAAGCAGAAATCACAAAGTTTGTCAGAACTGCATAATTTTGCATATAATTTCATTATATGAAATGACATCAATACCTGGGTGAAGTTTAACCCCTAGTGATGCTGATGTCATGGTTTATTGGGATTTATTAATCTTCTCATCTTTGTAAAATACTAACATTTAATTTGAGTGTTTGATTAAGTGAAGATGGATTCAAACATAAGCTGAAAAATTGTATGGTCTGGGGTAAAACAAAAGCCATTGCTGCTCCTAATTTAATTCAGTATTTATAACAAATAGATGTGACATATCAGTGACAGGGTGCCATTCCAACAGGAGTTTAGCAAACAAAAATGTGTCAAATTTCAAGCACTTAAATCCTATTTTGGGGGGAACTATTGTGGAACTAGTGTGGTGCAGAACTGTGCCAAAGCGTTGATTCTCTGTAATGTGCAATTCCTGCCATGTCATTTGGTGATGGTCAATGGTCATATTTAATTAACTATTGGAAATTTAGTAGTAAATTTTTAATTTAACTAGTGGAAATTTATGGGAGCATGTGTACTTGAGTGTTTGCTTGCAGACAAATATATTTAGTATTCACTGAATTTCAAAATATAGTGGGTATTTTATTTATTCTCTTATTACCTTGTGTCTCTCCTGCCAGCTTTTATTGTACCTCCACACCTCATTACCATTGCATTTCAGGTGTTTCCAGTGTACTGCTTCATGCTTTCTTCATTATTTACCAATTTCTTCAGCTGGCACTATCTTATTTCTATTGGATTTAATTGCAGTGACTTTAGCGAACTTGCTGAGTAAAATAATTAATTAGCTATCACTCCTTCATAAAAAAAAAAATTGTGCATATCAGACATGCTATTGTGGAAAAAATGGCTTCTTGAACACTTCATGTTCCACCCAGCAATTTTTCAGGTTCTGTGTTTGCCATTTACCATGATCATGCTTCAGGGTGTGATTACATTTAAAATAGGACATCTTTTCAGCAAGGAGTGTCAGTGAAAAGATGCATTCTAACCATTGATCAGTTTGGAAATGTTTAAATTCCAAGCAGCATTCTAAGTACTCTAGGGTTTTTTCTCACCAGCACATAAAATTTAAAGTTGTAATATTTTATTTCTCGGAAAAAAGTGAATCTTCTCTTTGAAATTACTACATTTTATTACAAATTTTCCTGTAATGACTGTACTGTTTGTTATTATTTCAGTGCATTTATACTGAGATTTTGCATGAAAAATACTCATCAAATATGCAGTAATACGTAAATCCTCATATATTATGAGCTAACCCTTGTTTTAGGTTGGAGAGCTCAAGACCTAAAACAGAGATGTGTTGTAAGATACAGATGTTTTCTCTTGCATCATCATATATCAAAATAGAATTGATTATTTCCACAATAACTTGATCATATCCTGAAAGACAGAATAACCTAACCCTGCTCTTTGAGAAGGACACCAGCAACATCTAGAGTACGTTTTAAGGGCTTCTCTCAGAAAACTAATTTTACTTTTTTATTGTGGAAAATTCGGATTCTTATTATTATTATAATGGATTTTTACAGCTTTTTCTCTGTTGTGAGGACCTTTTTAAAATCTGAAATATGCTGATTTATGAACTAGTTTGGAGTCCTTCACAATACTGAAGTCTCCCTTCTAGCTGCTCAGTGGCATTGAAGTATTTAGTCTTTTTTTAAATTAATACAGGAATCTAATGGTAATAGATATGCCACTTTAATATGCCCTGTCTTTTCTGCCTTAGATTTTTTTCCCTTAGCAAACTCTACTACTTTCTTTGGCATAAGAGTCAAAGATACATGTATCTGTGAATTATAGGATCACAGAATTACACAGAATAGCAGAATCACAGAATTACCAAATCACAGAGTTACATAGAATCACTGAATTACCAAATCTCAGAGATACATAGAATCAATGAATTACCAAATCACAGAATTACCAAATCACAAAGTTACATAGAATCACAGAATTACATGGAATCACAGAACCACAGAATTACCAAATCACAAGACTACCAAGTCAGGGAATCGCACAGAACCACAGATTCACACAGAATCACAGAATTACCAAATCACAGAATCACAGAATCACACAGAATCACAGAATTACCAAATCACAGGACTACCAAATCACAGAATCACACCGAATCACCAAATCACAGAATCACACAGAATCACAGAATCACATAGAATCACAGAATCACCAAATTACCAAATCACAGAATCACAGAATCACACAGAATCACAGAATCAGAGAATCACACAGAATCACAGAATCACGAAATCACAGAATCACAGAATCACACAGAATCACCAAATCACAGAATCATGCAGAATAACAGAATCACCAAATAAATCACAGAATCCCACAGAATCACCAAATCACAGAATCACCAAATCACAGAATCGCACAATCACACAGAATCACACAGAATCCCAAAATCACAGAGAATCCCAGAATATGTTGAGTTGGAAGGGACACATTAGGGTGGTGGAGTGCAGCTCCTGGCCCTGCACAGGACATCCCAAAAGTCACACCCTGTGCCTGGGAGCATTGTCCAAACTCTTAGTGAACTCTGGCAGGCTCAGCAGTGCCCCCTCAAGTGTTTCCACTTTTTTGTGGAACTTTTTTGTGATTGAAAAGTCATAATTCAAAAATTAAATAAGCATAAGATTAATTATACAAAATGGAATTGTTCAGATAAGCCAATGTGCTGCTAAGCAGAAATGACTAAACCCTTTATATGGAGCTTCCACTTTTCCAACTGATTCTATAAAATGAGTGTCGTATCTACTACATTCCATATATAGACATCTATAGATTAAAAAATGCCTTATTTCTTGCCCTTTTACCCTCTTAAAAAGCACTGTTTTATATTGTACTTTGGTTTAGAGCAGCAAAGAGTAAGATATATTCATTAGTTAGGTGTCAGTACTTTGTTTCGAGGGAATGCAGACTCTGATGCCCTTCCCATAATCTACCTGAATTTAAAGGGAGAGAATTTAAATTCCTGCACAAATTTCTACACTAGGCTCAGGCTGTAAGATGTCTGGATTTGTCAGGGTGTCTTTCTGCACCTTTTCATGATATTCACATCTGTAGGAATATAATCATGATAAAGAGGTCTGTAATAAAATTCTGTATTAAGAATAATGCTGTTTTCTAGCCTGGAAATATACTTTCCAAATATGGCTTAAAATGGTATGTTGAATAAAAGAACATGGGAACAATAAGGTACAGCCAAACCAATTTAAATTAAATGTTAAAAAAAAAAAAAAGTTACAGCTCTATTTACCTAGGGCTTGGACTTGTGCTAGCACCTCCCCAGCGGTATCCCAGAAGACAAATTTTTGATACAACCTTATGAATACAAAGAACCAGTAGTTATAGGGAAGTTTTTCCCTATCTTTCACATGGGAACAGATTAAGATTTTGGTCTGTAGAGCCTTTGTCTAATCCCTTTGTTTGCACTCAGCCAGAGTGTTTAAATAAAATTTTATTCAAGAAATGTAAAACACTGAGACCTGTATCCCCACTGATCTAGAGATTGCAGTGAGGATCTGTTTAAAATAATAAACAAATAATTTAATAATTAATAATGAATGATTTCATAATGTTAAAAAATAAAAATTATTTATGATTACATCTCTGATGCCTGATACAAAACCACCCTCAACCCAAAATGATTACCAGCCCTGCCAAATGGAGAAATTGAGTCAAATCCTGAGCAAGACAAAGAGTGTCCCAGCCATTATCATTCTAGATCCAGTGCTCGTAAGTTCAAGGGAAAACTGGAGAGAAATGGTGAAAATAGATGGAGAGAGGGGGTGACTGAGAGGATTCTGCCTCTCTTCTCTGCCTAATGAAAGAAAATTGCTTGCATTGTAAACCATCAACCCATCTACTGAGCTTGGGGTTGGCAGCCAAAAAGCCTGGGAGTTTTAACATCTCACCCAGGCTCTGAGTTTCTATCATTCTGCATTTTTGCTGCAGTGTCTTCAGGGCTTGTCTTGTTTATTCTGTTTGGCATTTACACCTGTTTAATCCTCAAATAATTTTATGTTTACTTGAGTGCAAATAAGGTTACAACTCATATGAAATTGCATGAACAAATATGAATTACTTCTTTTTAACTCTTCCAATACTAAATATGTTATTTCTTCAAATAATTTTCTTTGCTTCTGGAGTGCTCAAGTGTAATCATAGTTTTTAGTATTGATTCCCTCTTCA
The DNA here is from genome assembly GCF_901933205.1 of Camarhynchus parvulus. Taxonomy (NCBI): domain Eukaryota; kingdom Metazoa; phylum Chordata; class Aves; order Passeriformes; family Thraupidae; genus Camarhynchus; species Camarhynchus parvulus. Next base: position 1,681,461 of record NC_044575.1, on the reverse strand, counting down.
GTTAGACATATTAACAGTACTAATTGGCAGTCATTTGCATATTTTCAATTATTTCCCAAAGTAACTTCACTTATTGGAAAAGAATTATAGCATGTTTTTTGTAAATTCTACATTTCAGATTCGTATCACACAAAAAATAATGAAGAACATTGATCATTCCTCGATGAACCTATGCTTTCATTTGTGTTTTGTGAACGGAATACAGAAGCACTTTCACAATCTGGGGATCTTTTAATTTTAAGTGGCCTCCACTGCCTTTGACCTATTTTCCTTAAGAGTTCATAGAAAAGGTCAGGGTGAGGGGATGAAGCTTGTTGATTGGCAGAGAAGATGGGATGTTTGTAATTTTAATCAAATTTAGTATTAAGACATACTTCAAATCATATGTCAGCCTAGTGTTAGTGAGTTTAAAACCTAATGACAAGTGCTGTCATTATTAGTTAAATATAGCCATTGTGCCTGTGGCAATAAATGATGACACTTCAGAACATGCAGAAACAAAAAGCTCTCAAGTATTTAAAGAAAAGGGAGTGACTGTAAACTTAGTTAAACACAGGAATGTGACCTGGGCATAATATGTTTCCCAAACAGAGAGGCATCTGGAATTTGAACAGAGAGCATAATTGAATGGAGCATTATCTGTTCTTACTACTAGAGTTTAAAATTTAATTTTATTTTTAAATTTAATTTTATTTAATTTTTTTTTAAATTTTATTTAAGGAAACTTGGGCCTTTCTTCCTATTTCATAAAGATATATCAGGGAGTTTCATATTTATTATAATAACGTTTTTATTGCTACACAAGATGTATTTCAGATTCATGTCTCTGTTACTGTTCTGTACCCTTTAAAATGTGTTGCTCAGTTTTTCAAAATCCTAAAAAGTGAGAACTGAGAAAAATTCTGTCCTGTTGTTCATAGATGAAAATGTATTTTGCCAGACAGTAAGTTTTGGATTCATCAAGTTTTGAAGTTTGCTAATGGCAGTGTTTGGTATTTGTTTCTGTGAAGGTGAGGAAAGAGAAAGAAGTGAAATCCAGATGTGTCTGAGTACATAGGCATAATGTAATGTATAGTATACAATATCAATGTATTTGTAATGGCATTTGCTATTCCCCTTAAATCTAGTCGTTTATTGCTTTTTATTGTTGAAGAAAGTTTCTTACAAGTCTGTAAATCTTGTTTAAGCAACAACAGCAAAAAGGAATTGTGAATGAAAGGGTAGAGGTGCTGGGAGAATTAGAAAACCAAATTTTGAAATCAGTTTGGTGTAAAAGGAAATGCAAACCTGGGCTCAGATCATGATCAATGCACTCCTCAGACAGGGAATTAATATGAGGATTTTAGGGCTCTGTGAGGAGATTTTATTGTTATTCTACAGGTGCCATTCTTCATTCCTAACAGTGAACTGATGCCTCAGATTTTAGCTTTTCTATTTTTCACATTCTGTGCTGCTTTAGTGTGTGGGTCTGAGCTCCACATTCAGGGATGCTGAGCTCTGTGCACAGAGCAGGGAGACAAAACAATTCCTGCTCCAGCTGGGCACCAAGGACAAATGACCCAAATCTCAGCCCCAGAGCACAAACCCCGTGGGCTGCAGAGAGAAAAACAAGCAGGGTGGGACTGCAGGGGCTAAAGCTGGAATGGGACAATGAAGTGCAAGATGCAAATGGAGCAGAACTGATCCCAGGGAGAGACCCCGGGAGCGCTCGTGCATTTTGGGGCCATTTTGGTTCATCCTGGGTGCAGCCCTGGCTGGGCTCTGGTGCTGCCCAAGGTGGATCCATGGAGGAGATGCTTGGAATCAATCCCTGCTTTATTCTGTAGCTCTGTCCAGCCCCTGCTCCAGGGCAGCCTGCACAAGGGATAAAACCTCTAAGTCATCCTGTCATTAAGAACTCTTTTGCTGGAGGAGGGTATTTCTTGGCAGGTGAACTTCAGCCGTAATTCTGCTAGCTTGAGCTGATTTACAGATGCTTTAGCCAGCAGTAGCAGTATTATTGTGTGTTTGGGTAGGGGCTGCTTCCATTTAGGTAATATATTCTGTTTACCCACACTTCTGATTGTAATGTCAGTTTGCTGAGTTAATATTCACTTTCTGTACCAAATTATTTACTGGTGTTGCTGATTTTTTTTTTGCATAATTTCAACACCTAACATTGAGTATAATACCAAGAATATAATTTAATTTTTGAAAATTGTGGTAAATTCTGGGACAAAAATTCATGAGAAATATGTGTATAAATTTTAGACTGATTTGTAGATTTGCAGTATCAAGCACTCAGTGTGAATATAGTGGCTATCAAATTAAGGTACATTAGAGTTGGTAGTAGCTTGTACAGCTGTCTGCTACACAGTGGCAGATTACTGAGAATCACAGGATGATTTGCCTTGGAAAGCACCTCTGCAGGTCACCTCATCAGATCTTCTCAGGAAGGGATAACTTCAGAGGCAAGTCTGGACATGAATAAAATCCACTTGTGTTGAAGCTGGTAAGTCCTTGTAGAAGATCTAATTAACCAATGCAAGAAGGACTTATATGCCAAATAGCTTCCCCATTTAATTTTGTTTTGGTGGTTGGTTTTCTTTTTTTTTGGGTTCTTTTGGGGTCTTTTTGTAGTTTTTAGTTATAGGATATTCTCTCTCCCTACAAACCCTGGCAATCTCCTACTTTCCGTTGTCCATTTTTGCTCTATTTCTGTTACTTATCATTGTCACAAAAAGGCATCAAATCTCATTTGATGCCTCTGCTTAAACACCTTGTTTGGAAATTATCTAAGTCTGGGGTTATAAAATCCTTTCCCTAGTTCTGAACAAGTTCTTTATTGTCAATGGTCTGTAAAGTCAGATTCCCATTACTTCTCTTTCTTTCTTTCTTTCTTTCTTTCTTTCTTTCTTTCTTTCTTTCTTTCTTTCTTTCTTTCTTTCTTTCTTTCTTTCTTTCTTTCTTTCTTTCTTTCTTCTTTCTTTCTTTCTTTCTTTCTTTCTTTCTTTCTTCTTTTCTTCTTTTTTTTTTTCTTCTTCTTCTTTTTCCTTTCTTCTTTTTCTTCTTTTTTTTCTTCCTTTCTTTCTTTTCCTTTTCTTTCTTTTTCTTTTCTTTTTCTTTTTCTTTCTTTCTTTTCTTTCTTTTTTTCTTTTTCTTTTTCCTTCCTTCCTTCCTTCCTTCCTTCCTTCCTTCCTTCCTTCCTTCCTTCCTTCCTTCCTTCCTTCCTTCCTTCCTTCCTTCCTTCCTTCCTTCCTTCCTTCCTTCCTTCCTTCCTTCCTTCCTTCCTTCCTTCCTTCCTTCCTTCCTTCCTTCCTTCCTTCCTTTCACCTGTGGGCACAGTCCTGGGAATTGTGACATATGGAACTGACTCTGTCAGAATGAGGTTACAGAATCTGATCCCCCTCTACCCAGGAAATAGAAACACTTGGCCACTCTTTAAATGAGACTACCATGAATCTTCAGATAATTTTTTAATTTAAATGCTGATTTCTGTTTTACTTTGTGTCAAAGTCAGTGCTCTCACTGTTTGTCTCTGCATTGAGTGTTATCTGCATTTAGTGTCTGTCATTGAAGGAGTTTTGCTTTGTAGGTTCCTGGTTTGTGAGCCCCAAAAGACTGGCAGCTGCTGAATTGAAACATTTTTTAAAAAAAAAGATATTCAGGTGCCTGATTTTCTGTCTGTGCCACTCTGAAGTGGCAGAAGATTGTTCATTACCATGTAGCGCCTTCCATGCACATATCAACCTCAGGACATCTTGTTCATTCAAGGCTGGGAACAAAAGTTGTGCTTCACATTTTTGACCATGCAGATTACTGGAGGGCTTATTCCTGTTGTACTTGAATCTTCCTAGCAGGCTTATCCTACAGAATACAGACAAGCTTGACCTTCAGAACAATTCTCAGCCTTGAGGGATACTGTGAGTATGACCTTAAAGGATGGACAAAATTTTTCTTTATCACATTCTTTGGTTTAGGCAGCTGTAATCTCTCTAAATTTGCCTTTAGGCATCTACTGGCTCTTATTATTCTATGCCAAACAATCTCTAAGTTTCACCTTATGTCATCTTTCATTATAATCTCAATCACCTGCCACTTCTTTTCCAAGCACCACACTGCTCAGGAGGAAACCAAACCACCCTTACTTAGTGTGGCACACCCAAACAGAGAGCCTCCTTTGGCCCTTGTGTGACAAATGACTTGTAATCCTTGCTTATGTGGCAAATAACACTTAATATTCATCCAATAACTAAATAAATGAATTCCTCACCAAACTAGATCATGATACAGACTGAGACTAGATCTGGGAATGCAAATCAGAGCCCCCTCTTCCCAGGCTTAGGCACTTTCTGAAAGTTGTCTGAAAACATGATAATTCAAAAGCTTACAAATGACAGTCAGTCCATCTCTTTACTCACTGCTGTTGAGATTTTGAGATCTATTTTCCGATGTTAGTAGACATTTTTCGACCACTAATTAAACTGGTCTTGCAACCTCCTCGTTATTACAAGATCACTGTTTTCTTATGGCCAGAAGTGGAATTTGTGGACAAGTCAAAGGAAGGTATGATTCAAGAGCTGTTGTTCATGTGAATTCTGAAATACATCATGAAATACATAATGAATGAAATACATGATGAATTCTGAAATACATCACCCCCATGGCTTCAGTCTCATATGACTTGAAACCTGTATTGATGTCAGGACCATCCTAAAAGCTGAGTGGACAGGGTGTTTTACACAGTCAAACAAATTAATCTTTCCACACAAATGGAGGTTATTAACATAACCAATGTCCATAAGAAAAATGTCCTCAAAAACTTGTTGTTCACAAAGTAAAATGAACTTTAATGTATGAATAAATGCTTCTTATCCATGTTGTCATCCCTGTCCTTTTAGAGAGGAGATTATTTCAAGCTCTTCTGTGATCCCCTACAAATTTTCAGGAGTCCCACTTCTAAAATTTATTTACTAAAACTTGCATGCTTTTTAATGAATAATTAATCAATAATTACAACAAACTTTCCCCGATTGTTTAATAATAAGGACTGTGAAATACTTGGAATTGTTAATGTCACTTCTGCATTTCCTGATCTAGCGTTGTTCCATTTAGCTGTGGCTAATAGTAATAATAATTGGAATGATGCTGTGGCAGGTAAATGGATGATCTTCACCTGTCTGTATCCTACCTGGCACTTTTACCTGTGCAGTGAAAGATTGTTCTGAGCCTGAGACTGCCCAGTACCACCAGTGTCAGCAAAGTCATTTGATGCTGGAATCAGTGGCAATGACAATGTTTAGGGTTTTGGCAGCAGATTTTAACAACTCTGTACCAAATTCATGTGCCACATTTCACAGAAACTTTAGAATAACTTCCTGATAACTGCAGGAGCTCGTTTGTGCTGTTTAAAAAGTGGAGATAAGGCAAAATTCCTAAATTCTACAAGGAACACGAAGTGCTCTGGAGAAGTGAGCGGAAAAATGGAACTACACCTGTGTTACCAAGTTGTAAACAACAGGAAAACAGATGTGTGGAAGGAAGCAGTTGTTAGTACAGAGGGTCCTAATGTCCACACCATACACATTTTAAAAGACAATACTCTGAGCTGTTTCCAGTCTGCACTGTGGAATTATGGAGGGACTTTGGATCACATCCATTGCTTTAATTTCATCCAAATGATATCAGTTTGTATGCTTTGAAAATGCTCTGTGATATAAATCAAAGTACATTAAGTGGAAGCTTTGGGTCCCTCACCTAAAAATTGCAGTCTTTGCCTTACCTGCTGTAGATACATCCCCGTGGAAGAAAGCAAACCACAGTTGTTCAAGTGCGAATTTGAAATTCCCTTTCCTGTTGAGAGGTAAGTTTGCTTACAAAACCCTTACTGGATTAATAAGTTATTAATTCATATTCTCAGTCCTGGTAAATTGTGGTGTCTGCACTGAATTCAATAAAGTTACCTAATTTACATTCACTGAGGATCTAATGCATGGACAGTCACTGAAGATATTTAATTGGGAAACTTAACCATGGTTTAATGACAGGGTTGGTTTTTTATTTTTTCAAATTGATTGCCAGTATCAATGCTGATTAGAAGATTAATTTTTTTGTCTTAGAATTTTAAAGTGCTATGAAAGCCTCAACTATTTTTACTTTAGTGGATTTAGAGACATTTAGTAACATAATCGACACATCCTTTATATTTTAGAATGATGTAGCCTCATGATATGAGGACCTGTGAATTGAAACCAATTTTTCAGAAGAACTGTCATGCATCTAATGTAATCCAACTGTAATAACAGCAGTATCAGGCTTACATTTTCAAAATCATGTGTATAGACACGTTCCATTAACATTAATGGCAGTTATAAGGCTAAGGACCAAGTTTTTCCTGAGTTAATCCTCTAACTCCCACTGATTTCAGTGATCTTAGATTACCGAATATTTTTTAAAGGCCTTCAGCTCCTAAGTTTTTAAATATATCCAGCTCAGAGTGGATTGTTATCAGTCCAATGATTGTGTTTAGTGGCACAGTTTTGATCTGTAGCTGGATACTGATAATATTTCTGCATGCAATGTGCAACAATCTCCTTTGAAGGTTTAATTGTAAGTGCACTTTGTGCAGAGGCAGTACACCATTTAGAGGTCATTTCCCAGTGTTTGGGAAAAGAAGAAAACTAACAGTTGAAGTGAAATAAAAATGTCATTTATATGATGCAGTGTCAGACGTGGAACCCAAACAACGTACAAAAGGTTCAGCCTTAATTTTTCTGAAGCAGAAGAAATGAGAGGCATTTCATTTTTATAGGTGAGAAGTGAAATGTTCCTCTCTGCTCACTGATAGAGGCATGCTAAGGTGAATTTTAATTATGACTAAATTGTGGTATTACTCTTTCATACCCTGAACATCTGTTCCCTTCAGGAGAGATGATTTATGCAGGCTATCACTGCAGACAGCTTGCTACAGCTTATGGCACGGTTAGGAGGAAGCTGGTGGTAGTATTTCAGAAAATACCAGCATCTAAGTGGACACAGGCCAGTGGGTATTTTTAAGGTAGTAGAGAAAGGGGAGCATGATGTGTCTGTTTTCAATTTTGAAGCCAAATATTCACTTTACTTTTTTTTTTCCCTTTCAGACCATCTGTCATTGGTGAAGAAAGTATCTCAGACAGTGAATGGTTCTTCATAGTGGTGTCAAGCAAAAGAAAAACCAAACCTGTCATTGTTATCTGCATGTAGAAAATTACTGAGACCACCCCTGTTAGAATTTTAGTGTTTAAGAGCTGTACAGGGCATGGAAATTATGAGAACATTGCTCCACAAAATCAAATTGAACAGGTAACCTGTGTTTATTAGTATGTTTGAATCAATGATCTCGAAAGCACATTCATTGTTACTGCAGTTGCATTGCTTTTGTATAGTTATAGGTTATGATTTAAGAAAAAAAATCTCTTAAATTATAAATCTCTGCAATTCAATAAAGCAGGGATTACATGTATATTCAGGTTATTGAAGGGTAATTTCACTTCCCTGCTCCCTCTTTTCTGTAATCCCCTTGCTATTTAACCTGCTTGTCTTTACCTATCTTCTGATGGTGCCTATTTCTTCTCCTACCTCTCTGTGTGCTATTTAATAGCATTTAATCTGAGGATTTATAGCCAAGAAAGATAATTTCTAAGATTACCTGAGATGAGGGTTATATGTGCTGTATGTGTTCGCAAATATAGTCAATTTTGATTTGGTTGGATATTATAACAATTCAGTAGTTAAAATGCTTGTCTTAAAAGACATGACACTATAAGTACATTCTGAAGCTCTTCAATATACAAGAATCTTTTTTCCTATTTTAACACTTTCTGTGCACTTCAGTAGGCTTTAGAAAAATTTACATGAATTTTATTTATGAAGAATTTTATTTTTTTCAGTAGATTTTAGAAGAATTTACATGCTGTCTTTGTTTTCAGGTAAGTCTAGAAGAGCCTTTGTATTTGTTCCAAAACAAGTATGGCATATTTGCTTTATACTTCCTCATATCTATTATTATTCTGTGATATGTTTGAAACAAGTTTTAAGAAATAAGTTTTAAGTGCTTTTCAAACTTAGAGTGATTAACAGCATGGAATATTTGCAATGATTTGCACCACACATAAGGAATTTTGGATGCCTGGAATATTAATGTTCAGCTCCCCTGAATTAGGAAATCCAGGTTTGGGGTTTTTTAAAGATTGCAGGACAATGCAATCATTGTAGGTCCCTTCCAACTGTTCTATTTATTCACTGTACTTTTCACCTACTAAAATAATACTCAGAACTAAATAACTACATCTGGCACAGTTAATGGAAAGTCATTTGTCTGTCAGTTTTCTGATGTTGCCTTTGATAGAGATCATCCCGTATTTTGTAATATAAAATTAATTGTATTGCTGTCAATATTGGTGCTAATAGATGTCAAGATTCTGCATTCAAATGTGAATAATAACTCTTCAGCAGCAAATGTTCTTAGAACCTCTTGTCTAACTGGAACATTCACAATTCCTTCAATATGATGAGGACAATCAAAACACACAGACCAAGCTTGTCTGTACACTGGAGCAAAAACAGTTCAGCAGTAATTTCTGAACATCACAGAAAAAAAAAAACCTGCTAATCAATCTTTTTTTTTTTTTCCTACTGGAGTGTCTTGACCTTTTGATTATTAAAGTGATATCCATAATTCCTCAGAGATGTGTGGGCTGGCTGAAAAGGCTGACTCTAGGGGGACACAGTATGGGTAAATGAAGATGGTATAGAATGTAATCTTATCCCCTAAAGAGTTGCAGCTGGACCAATTACTAAAGATTAGGAGCAGGCCTGATGTTAACAGGCCACACCTGTAGCCAATAAGAACAGTGTTATAAAAGAGTGGATTGGTGGGGTCTGGAGTCAGATGGCTGCTGCAAGGAGCAGGAACAGTCAGTGCTTAGAGCAGTTGCCTATGAGAAACATCGAGGAGGCAGGAAAACTCTGAGGATGTGAAACCCTTGCACTATAATGATAATAGAACTCTTGATATATGAGATGACAGCTGACTGGCCAGAGAGCTGTGGATGTCCAACAGTGACAGGGCAAAAGTGACTGAGACTGGTTTGGAGTGTGCTCCAAATCAGTTTATTCAAGTGCTGCTGCTAAAAGAAGTCTCCACCACTTGTGCCCTGGCATTGTAGTTCTGCAGCTCCCTGGCCAGTGCAAGGATTCTCCTCCATCACTCAGTGAGCCATGCGGGGAGATGATCTATGCCGAAAATAAACCAGCTGAAGTCATCCATTTGAATCTGGAATAATTTCTGCAGCCTGATCTACTGCACATAGCACAAGGGAGTGGAAAGAAACAAATGAGTCTGCAAGACAAAAGCTGCTGGGAAAGTTGTGCTTTGTGAGAGGAAGAAGTGGGAGCAGAGGGACAGTTGTGTGTTTATGTGCATGTCATGGTGGGCTGCTTTGTGCTGGGGTAGGGTTAATTTTCTTTGCTGCTGTGGGGCTGTGTTTGGATTTGTGCTGAACACAGGGCTGATCACACACAGGTGTTTTTGTTGTTGTTTGGTCACACAGAGATGTTTTTGTTGTTGTTGTTGCACAGAGCCAAGGCCTTCTCTGCTTTCTCTGAGCCCCACTGGTGAGGGAGCTGGGGGTGCCTGGGAGGGTGGGAGGGGACACAGCCAGGGCAGGGGACCCCACTGACCACAGGGCCATTCCAGACATGTGGAATCATGGTCAGTGTATAAAGTGGGGGGAAGAATGAGGAAAAGGGGGATATTTGGGGTGATGGTGTTTGTCCTTCCCAAGCCACCGTTCTCTGTGATGGGGCCCTGCTCTCCTGGAGAAGGCTGAACTCCTGCTTGTCCTTTGGAAGCAGGGAATGAATTCCATTTTTTTCCTTTCCTTCTGTATGTGTGGCTTTTGCGTCCCCTATTAAACTGTCCATATCTCAACTCATAAATCTTCTGGCTTCAACCCTTTCCATTTTCTCCCCTGTTCCTCTGCTGGGGTTCTAGTGAGCAGCTGCCTGGGCCTGGCTTCTTGGCTGGGGTTAAGCCACAACAAAAAGTTAGCATATTTAAAATAAACTGCAAATTGGTGTCACAGGTATCAATGAAATAGTAAGTACAAAACAGAAATATTTTTAAATTTTAAAAATGGCATTTCATCCAGTCAAGTTATTTAAAAATAAAAAAATATTTCTTGACAGTAAATTAAAAACAAAGCCAAATTACCATAAAAATCATAATACTGTATCAGACTGGACTTTCACATAGTCCAACATCCTTTCTTGAAGTAGATGTCTAACAAAAAGTGGGAGAATAAAGGCAGCATATGGTGCATATGTTGATAATTTCCTAGCACACTGCCCTAATCTGGAACAACACCAGTTATGATGCAGTCAAATCACCAATGTATCAGAAGCAGAACACTTTCTTTTCCCTTAAATACAAATATTATTTGTTATTTGAGACTTTATTCTTTCCCTTGGCAGTGTCATTGACTTAGCATGATTTAAACTAAACTATTAAACATGGGAGTTTTCAATGTATAATAAGCAAATGCTCAGCAGATTGTTGCTATTGTGTGAAAAGTGTGGTTTTTTTCTCCATTGTCAGTAAATATTTCTTTTCAGACTAAAGGATGTTTGATTCTCTGTGTTCTGAAACCCTGAAAAAAGGGATGATTTTCTCACTTCACTTCTGCTAGATCTGTATCATTGAAGGAATGGGGAAAAAGACACACTGAACAATTTTCTCTCTGTTTCAGTCCTCAAAAAAGCAGATTTACCAGGCTGTACAATCTTCATAGCCTCCCTCCCATCTCTTCTTAGTCAGCTCCACACCCACCACAAAGCCATCAGTACACTGATCTATAGCAAGGAGGATTCAGAATTCACTGAAGGAATTTTCATGCTGAAAATGCCTTATGCATTTATCCTTATGCAATTAAAACTGAATGTTAAGTATGTTTAAAAAATTTGAAAGAAGAGACAAGATATGTATGGACAAGATACATAGATATATAGACAAGATCTATATTTTTTCCTAATAAGTTTTATATTTGAAAATAAGTGTATGAAGCATTTTTTCCTGTCTCACTAAAGTCCAGAAACTTTCTAAAATACTGTGCAGTTTAAACTTGAACCTGATTCTCCCAAATCTATTTTAGATAGTCATTTTCAGTTGGGCAGCTGCCAGAAAAGTAAGGAACTTTTAGTGAAAAGGATTGGAAACTGCAACTGCTGGAGGACCTTGACCCCATTGTCAGAAATTGTAATATATTTGCATGTTTTCCCCTCTTCTATTCTCTCGTGCAAAGAAGGGGATTCTGAGTTAAAGCTGGGTAAGAAACATGGCATTTGAGCCAAAATATGGGCAAATATGTGCAGAAATGGGCAAATGGAGGGGAATATATGGAACTTTAACTTGGGTGATATTCAGCCCCTTCAAAGGAGTTCCATGATTGTGTTAGAACAGCATTTTGAAGATACTCTAACTACAGTTAAAATTGAAAAAAAAAAAAGGAAAAAAAGAAAAGAACCCAAAAATGTTATTGATGTTGTATTCTCTTTGTCTTATTTTAAATGGGATCTCTTTGGACAAGGCAGTGCCTCTCCTAAGTTTGGTGTGCAGTGTCAGCTGTGGAATGTGCATTTTACTGAGGCAGGAGAGGCATTTTCCACAACTGAACATGTCTCATTGCAACTGAATGTGGGATTTTTGAAATGGGATGCATTCCTTTTAAAATGTACAAGATTGGTAAATTTTTCTCCTCTGTGTTGTCTATGAGCACCTTGAAAAAGACAGCTCAGGATCTTGCCCTGCCTGACCTGAGGCAGGAATGATGGCTGAATAATGCCATTAGTATTTTCCTCTTGCCTCTTCTTTTCAACAGCTCCGTGAACAATGAATTTTTCCTGGTCAAAGTATTGCCATTCCTGTCATCAAAAAGTAACTTGTACACTATCTTTCTCAGACTTTCTTTCAAAGAATGACAGGTAATTTCAGCAGCATCACTTCAGTGACAGTTTCTGCTTTAATCACACAACTTCTACAGTGATGATTCATCTCCTTCATAATTTTGCATTGGCTGGATAGTATTGCACAAAATAAAACAGCTATTGTATATATGCTCAAGTATTATGATTTCTGTACAAGCTGGAGGGAGGTAAGCCAAATATTCAATAATCAATTATTTCAAAGTAAGTGTGGCAAGAAAATAGTATTTAAAAGAATGCTATCAAGAAATGCAGGTTTTAAATTCACTGAGCTATGTGACTTTATGTTGTTCAAGCTGAAAATTTGGTTCAGCATAAAATCTTAGAGGTGGGAGGATTCTCTCTAAAACACTAGCTGTAATGCATGACTAGGAAAAACCAGAACAATGTGGGCATGGACAGTAAACATAATTTAGAATTTTACTGTGGGCACAAGAAATGGCTCGTGGTGTTCCCTGTTGTGATGGTATACAATGGGCCAAAACATCATTAGGCTGTTCTAAAGTTTTCTAAAGGTGAATTCCTATCTTTGCTGGCAGAGCTAAAAGTGAAAAATCACTTTTTATTAAAAACTATTAGGATTAAACATTTAAACGAATGAGAATCAATGCATTTGGATGTTCAATTGGAACCAGAAGTTAAATTAAGCAATTGTGATCTTTCAAGAGTTTAGCATGGTAATTTTATTCAAAGCAGGCATTCTCTAGTCAAAATTACTGCCATAATAAAAATAGTAGGGAAAACCAAGTTCCCGTCTCACTGCAGAACCCAGTTTAATTCAAATACAGGCCACACACTTCCCCCTCCTAGGGAGTCTCTTGCTGAAGTCACAAAGTTCTAAAACATTTCTCCATTAAATTGGTTTTCTACCATGATTATCTATGGTCCACACCAACACATAAAGAATTTTGCACAACACAATCATCTTTCTGTGTGGTTAAACAATTAGATTTTATAGCAGTTTTAATTTTATGTTTTACTTGTAAAGTCTTTCAAGAAGATCTTTCTGCTGCATGTATGGGTATAACATTTGAGATTTCGATTTATTTTTCAAAAGCATTTAATTTTTTCTTTTAAAAATTTTTTAAATAAAAAAATTAAATTTTTTTCTAAAAAATAAAATTTTAAGTTTTTCCTTTTACTTCATATAATTTCATTTGGTAAAAGACACAAAACATTTTGCTTGACCTTCAATTATCTCCACACCTTCCCCCCCAAGATGACTTGGAATATGCAATTTCTTGCATTTCTAATAAATTGTATGCGTAGAATGCTGAACTTGAAAGGGACTAGAGTCATTGCTGGACTAGACTTGATTACGATTTCTTGTATTTCTAATAAATTTGCCTATGTTAAATGCTAGACTTGAAATGACTGGAGTCATTGCTGGGAATCTAATGCTTGACAGCTCTATGTTCTGCATGTCTGCATTTTATCTAGAGCACAGATTGCTTTGCCAAGGCATTTGCTCTCTTAGTGGTAAATGTTTTCTTTGGAGGTATTTAGGGCTTATTCTATGCCTTTTCTGATTTTCTTAGGGTTGTTAAAGAACTAGGTTTTAACTATTTTTGCTAACACCTTTCATTTTTAAAGTTTTGCATGTGGACACAGAGTTTGTGGTGGTTGGGAGTGGGGCTGTGGCTGATCCCTAATTGGCTGCAGCTGTGAAGAGCAGGTGAATCATATTAAAAGTAACAGCCATGGAGTGCCCAGGGGTGCTGGGCAATCCCACAGAGGGCACACAGGTGCAGGGCATCAACAGGAGGGCATAAAAGGCTGGGCTGAGGGACAAAAAAAGCAGCCACTTGCAGCCTCCTGAGGTGCCATGGTGGCACTCTGCATGGGCTGAAGCTTTTGGAATTGTGTGGTGACATTCTGAATTGTGGCCATCTCAACTGTGACAGTGGTACCCTGAGGCTGAATCTTGCTTCTGCAGTGAGATACTAACACAAGGTATGTGGAGAAAAAATTGGCACTATCATAAGTGGTAAAGCAATGTTTGTAGGACAGGGATTCTCTTTACTACACTGAGGGCTTAGAATGAAAAGTGAATCCAGGATCTTTTTATGGTAATTTATCATAAGTGGTAAAGCAATATTTGTGGGACAGCTATTTTGCCTCTTACATTGAGGGCTTAGATGGAAAAGTGAATCCAGACTCTTTTTTTTGGTAATTTATCATAAGTGATAAAGCCACATTTGTAGGACAAGTATTGCATTTACTACATTGAGGGCTTAGACTGAAAAGTGAATCCTGCTTTCTTAATAATTTGTGTGGGTTGGTGCCCTTAATTTGAACTGAAAATGACAAATAGTCAGTAAATAAGCTTGTGATTAAAGCTATTGCTTTGTGCTATTCTAGCATTTTTATATTTGCATGGTTTTGATCCATTTTTAGCGACTGATTGTCTTTTGTGGGTGCTCCATTAGTATGAAAGATTTTGCTTGCAGTTTCAATGGAGTAACACACACAAAGTTTCTCTCTTACACTCTTGTATGTGGTCTATAAGTAAGACATCATTCCAACTCTGTTTAAGGGGGCTAAAAAATATTTCTCTGAGCTTTCTTTAATGGTTTCTTTCAGCAAATATTCTATCCTTATCTATAAACTTAATTAGGCATTTAAAAATATATCTCCATGGCTGTTTTTTCCCTTAGTCATGAATATTTCTGGTTTTGACACCAAAGATTTTTAGTACAAGACTTTAAATAAATAAATTCAAGATTTGTGGACTTCAGAGTTGTCTGTAAATAATCCTCCTATCATGGAAGAAATATATATATGGAAGATATAGCATTTATAAATCAATGAAAGGAGCCTTCTATTCTTTAGGTTTTGCACCTCAAGAAATGTCTTTGCAAGCAGTCTGCTTTTTTCTCTTCTAGTCCTAACCACTTTCAGAGAAGCAAAGCAGATTTTTAGGCCACGTTTTAGGAAGAGAGATGGCTGCCTCAATTATGGGCATTTTCTGCCTATTTCAAAGTTTACAGCTGCTTTCAGATCAAAGATAATAAATTAATATGCTCTTGGTTATTAAAAGAAATGGAGGGAATGGTCATTAAAATATTTATAATAAGAAGAGCATGACATCCTCAGCTAAATAGTCCCTGAAATTGTCTGAGGAGAAAGTGGGCTGTCAGAATTGTTGTAAAAGGAACTGTAAAAAGAATCCACGACTACTCCTTCCTGCCTTCCTACTCCATGTGATGAAAATATTTCTCTTTTCAATGTAATTTTTCAATTTATACATTATATGCAGAATATTTCTATTATTATAGTAAATGCCTACTGTTAGGCTTCATTATTACATATCTTACATATTATAATAGAAAGATCATTTTTCATTAAAATTTGATACTTAAGTAAAACTTAATGCTCCACACTCAATTCTACTCACCTGTAAAATTCTCCATTGGAAAGCACAACAGAACCTGCTGAATTTATTTGTCACAGTGAATGTACCTACCTTATACTGCTTTGTGTAGACAGTACATTCTGAACAGGAAAAAATTTTTTAAAAAAAGTTTTTATTAATCTGGTACTGAAACTGCACTAAGTTCCATTATAACGCACCTTTCCTTGACTCAATAAATTAAAATACAAAAAAATGTCATAACATCAAGTTTTCCTCTTTCTCTGCCTGGCAGTACAAACGTCTGGTCGAACAGAAAACACCACCTCTGCTTTTTAGTGATATTTTAGAATAGTATCTGAAGTTGTTTGTTTTGAAAGCTGAAAATATCCCTTCATAGGTATTTTGGTTTTTTAAACTGTACTTCACTAGGAGTGATTCTTTTGCCTGAATGAAATTGATGCACATGATGTCAGTCATGAAGATCTATTTTCTCCAGTAGTTTCTACTTAATTTAAACATGTATTGAGCTAGGCAATATGTGCTGTTCTTATGAGTCTTAGTGAACTTTTGTATATTAGAGTAAATGCTGGAGAAAGAATACATAAATAGGTCGAGAAGAATCCCATAAAGCCCAAGAAAGGGAAATGCCAAGGCCTGCAGCTGGAGCCATAATCCAATCCCCAAGTACAGGCTGGGCTGACAGGGAGCAAAGAACATGCATCCTGATTTTTTCCCAGTACAATTCAGTGAGGGGATAAGAAGCAAAAAACTGGACAAAAACTGTGTGGAAAATTCTACTTCAGCATAACAGGAAAAAAAAAATGACCGTGAGTTGCTCAGACACTGAAGATTTTGTCCAAAGATGTTTTGGAGTCTCATGGTTAGAGACGTTCAAAATACACTGCAGAAAACCCTGTGCTCTTGTTTGAGCCTTCTTGGAGCAGGAATTTGGGCTAGAAAAACCTCTGGAAATCCCTCCCAAGGTCAGCCATTCTGTGAGCCTGTGAAGTCACCAGGTGAGCTGCAGTAAGGTGTCAGAATGATCTGTTTTCAAGAATTCTGAGCACACTGGGGCTGAGAAAGCCTTCTCAGCCTCTCAATGTCGGATGCAATTGCATCTGTGTAGATTTCTGTAAATGATTCAGCACTGAATGTTTTGAAAACAGAGATGAGCATCTGGAGGTTGGTCAGCATTTAAAAAAGGAAATACCTGGGAAAATTATTAGTTTTTTGTAAAAGACTTTATAGACTTGATGAACATCCAGTTGTGGCACAGTTCCTTGTGTAAGTGTGGGAAAGCTTCCCAATAACAATAGGAGCCAACAAAGTCATTTTAAGTCCAAATAGTTAAAAAAAGCCTGATGTAATACTGAGATATAGAAACTTGACCTCAGCAAGGTGCTCACATAAAGGCAGAAGGAGAAAAGAGTGCAAAAAGATGGGATGTTTTCAAAATTAGTTTAAAAATGCAGCTTCTTCATTTGTGATGGCTCTGGCTTTCGAACATTTCATGGGTGAAGTCTCCCCAAAACTCTCAATGACAGAAATTGTGCATGGACTGGATTGCTATAGGTTTGTGCTGTGCTTACATTCAACAAGATAAATATCAAAGAAGAGAGATGGAGAATCTTGTGTGCCCCAGGTTGGATGAAATAAAACTGAACTGCTGTATCTCTGTCTTAAGGAAGTTATAATAGTCACAAACACAGATGTATACATGCAGTCCACTCCACTGTATTTGCATTTAATTCCCTTCCATTTCTCTCTTTACTCCTAAATGAGGAGCAAAGTAGCCTGTTGTCTTTTGGTCTTAAATTTGTCCAGAGTTCAGTTTTGTCCCTGAACTTCAGCACAAGAGCAGATGGAAAGCCGAGATATGAGTTTCATGTGACCAGAGTGATTCATTCGTTCCAAGCTGAACATTCACATGGAATTAAATCACTTCCACAGGTTGTTTTAAAACAGGGAAACCCCTTGATGTGTTTGATTCTGAGCTGGTGGAATTTACCTAGAGGAGCTGAGGCAGCACAGTGAGTCTGGGAAGGTTTCTGTTGCCCAAACAGAGCAGTGTGAGCGTGGCAGCAAGTTTGACATTCATTACCTTTCTTGTTCTGTGGAGACACTGTGTGTGATTACTCTCCTGCAGGCCATCACAAGTTGTCACTTCTGGTTGCTGTTGGCTTGGATTTTCTGTGGTCCCACACACCGCTGTTTGCAAAGTCACAGAGCTGTGTTCTAATGTCTGCAAGTGTGTGTCATTCCTGCGCATGATGAAAGGATTGAGGAATGAAAATTAAGGTTGTGTAGCTCTCTTTTGCTGCCTGGAAAAATAAGTTTCTACAAAATATGAGATTGTTGTTCTTCCTACTGAGTAAAACTTTGCCAAGTTCTTTTAGCCTGACGATATTTAGGTAGCATCATTAATTAGGAGGACGCTCATTTCAATCCAAGCCTATTTTAACTTTTACATAGCAAGTTACTTAAATCTATTAATTTTCTACTCTGACCTGTTATAAGCTGTTCTAGTTTAAAAAAAAAAGATGTGCAGGGTGGTAGAAGTGAAGAAAGAGGCATAAAGTGCATTGGAAAACTCCCAAATGTCCCCTGCAAATGGACCCTATTCAGAATCAGTAAGCGTGTGATGAGTGAAGTGGTTTTGAATATCGCCTTTAGATTCCATGCTGTTACAAGGCCAGCCCCGAACATGGCAACTCTTATTTCCACACACAGTACCTCTTCACTCTCAATTTAACCCAAAAATCTGATGAACCCATTACTCCATACTTGATTTCATGGAACAAGGAGTAGATATAGTTACAAATGATCAATCACAAGCCGTGAACCAAAGCAGCAAGGCATTAACAATTCACACCATTTCGGTCCACTTGCTCAAGCAGAAGATGTGCCAGCATATTTAATGCACAGCTACTTCCTTCAGCCCAGGAAAGACATGACTCATGCTCATTTTAGGAACTGAGGAGCCTTGGTAGGTTTTCATGCCTACTAACCACCCAGGGTTAGAGTCTGCACTTCTAACCAATTAACACAACCAGCTGTTCAGTAGAGGGCATGGCCATGGACAAGGTTTTAAATCTGATTTTGCTCAGGTAAAAAACAAAAAAAACTAACAGAAGGATGACCAGAGGAGTGGTCCTCACAAAAAAACCTCTTGTGTTGTAGGAATTTGTAGTGTACAATCAACATCTTGTTCAGCAGAATTGTAACACTGCAGACCCCACAGGCATATGCCGTCAATTTAATGGGATCACTGGGAAAGCAAAGCAGCTGTGAAAGATTGCTTTAAGTACAGCAATCGTGTACTTGTCATGCTGCTCAACGGTGGAAAAACCCAAATTTGGATAGGCATCACTATTTAAGAAAATGACTGCTAAAGCATCTCTCCTAAGTACCTTGGGGACAATAGGATTTGACATATAGCATATAAACAAAAGTACACAGCAGCTGGTAGATTAGTTTGTGTTTGAATAAAAACACCCTGATGTAATTTAGGCAACACAGGAAAATGCATGGTCTCCATCATTCAGTTTCCCTATACAAATTACAATTTTGGACACTGTGTGCCAGTTGCCCCGGACAAGGAACTGCTAAATGGTTGCTAAAAATCAGAAGCTGCTATCTATTGCTAAAAATACTGGTTGCTAAAAATTAGAAACATGAAGCACTGTGAGCACCAACTTAATCTTATGCCCTCAGTGATATATATATATATATACACACACACACATATATATACAGTGTACAGGGTTGTACAGGGTATATTGAAAGTACTAAAGTACCTTCAGGAAAAAAGCCTTGTCACTAGAAAGTATAAAAAGAATATTTTGGTCATATTGAAAGATTTTTGTGTCCCCTAATGGAAATAAATGTTGATGATTTAATTCTGGTTGTTCTGATACCGCTATTTGCTTAAAAAAAAAAAATGCCATTTGGTGCCTTGTTTGCTAAGAGAAATTGATGGAGAAAGGAACTCAGCATAATATAATAAATAATACTATAAGAAATGATGTCTGTGCTCCAGTAGGGTCGTAGTTCTAAGTAAGAAGTTAACAAACTGAATTTTGGTATATTTACTTTTTAATTTTTTGCAGTCCACTGGTGATGATTGCAAATTGCCAGAGGGTGATTTTCCCAATCCTTTACAAACATTCTGCTTGCTTTTTTTGGATACCTACTGGATTTCATCCTTTCTGTCACTCAGTTTGAGAAAACTTAGTCTTATAATTTTCAGCAAGTTTAAAGACAAGACAAAGTAAAAAAAATCCAGATTTCTCTCTTCCATTTGCCACAGTGGCATCATGCTATTTTCTCCATCAATTTAAAATCCCTGGGTTTTGTTTTAGGGAAAATTTCACATCGCTTTTCTTCAGAGGCGTGTAAAATTACACTACGAAACAATTATTTTCTTCAAGGAAATTCGATGTTTGTCATGTGATTTGAAGTAAAAAAAATCAATAAGGGGGAGAATAAAAACAATCAAGGTGTATTTACACTGCTCAGCTTAGCTGAGGAGCAAAGTTCCTTGGGTACTCTCCTTTTATCCACTGTTGACTCCAGCAGATGAAACTGCTGCAATGGGGAAAATTACTCATTGAAAGAGGGAAAAAAGCAGTTTGGTTCTAATGCAGGATTTTAAATTCTCCATGAAAGTTATAAAGAAAAGGGATTTTGTTCATCATTTAAAGTGTTTTCCATAACTTAAGACTATCTTCCTTTGTCCTCTAAGCTGCTGCAGGACACATCATGATGAGTTCTTCCTGAAAGTCAGCCCATGCACCTTCCTGCAAAGGTTAAATTTACCTTATTTTGCTGTTATTGACCTTCCTGATCCTGCCTCATAGCTCAGTTTGTAATGTTTGATCAGCTGTAATGGACTTCACCAAACTGGTAAATCTTTTGGAAATTTTGCCTGTATGCTCTTTTCACCTTGCTTTGTAGATTGCTGTGTTAAACCACAGTACCAAAGCACTCCTGTGGAGTTGGGAGATATTTTGTGAAGTCATTGCTGATACTCTTTCAGTTTTTAAAAGGTGATAGTTCAGACTAATACCTTCTTTGTTTTTAGGTAAATCACCAAAATGAATGCAAGTCTGGAAGTAACTTCATTGGAAATTATTCTTGCACATCACATCAGCTCCAAATAAGAACAACATAAATGTTCTTAAACTAGGGACAATTTTTGAAAAACTGAGATAGATTAAAAAAAAATATCTTGAGGACTTTTTATCTTGAGCATCTTCTGGAATCACCATACAGAACAAAGTTATGGAATGTTTCAGGGAAAGTGCACTCTGCTGAAGTGACTGCTCTGGTGTTCTACCTTTATTCTTTTTGCTTTCTAGGCCCACTTTCTAGGTTTTTTACTGCAGTGAATACTTAATAACTTAACATCATTGATATTTTGATTATTAAGAATGGGGGGAAAAAGAAGCAAGAACACAAGCACTTTGAGACCATGAATCTGGAAACAATAAGGTTGAGTGTGGCATGAAGTAAATACCTTTGTGGATAAAGCCAGCTGATGTTTAAGGAAATGGTTTTTGCTTATAGAAAATGAGTTGGGTCTGATAGTCAGTGTTGCTGAGTAATTTGGGTGTGTGTCTGAAAGAGGTGACATTTTGAGTCTTTAAATTGCAAGGTACCCCAGCAGATCTTGTCACTCTCCCTCTCTGGTCCTGAAGGTCACTACCTTCAGGAAAAGTGAGCCAACACTGGTGCATTATACTAATATTAAAATCATTTGTGGTAAAACTAAATTATTTTAAGTATTATAACTGCTGTTTCAAATGTAACATTCAGTGCCAGTATACAAACATTTTTCCACAGCTATGTTTCAGTTTGCACTCAGAAAATCAGGGGTACTTGTTTTGATTTTCATTTCTGTGAAGTTTATCCTATGGTAGCTGAGCTAAAAAGCACTGAATAAAAACCAAGTTCACTTCAGTTATTTGCAAACCTTCCAAAGACATCACTGGGATCAGATTTTCATCCTTTTATTTTGTTTAAACCAAGTAAGACTATAACCACTTATCACATAACATGAAACATAGATTTCAATCTGATGATGCTCACTGAAGTAAATTCACCCCTACCAGTGTTCCTGGTCAAATCTCATTCATTATCTCACCTAATCTACTTAATTTAATGTCTGGCTCCCATGAATGAGAAGTGTATTATTAGAATAGTCTATTAATGTGTATTAATAGAACAGTATATTATAGAATAGTCTGGAAAACTATTACCCACTTGTTGTCAACTTGAGATAATTTTTGCTCATGTTCAATTGCATGGCCATATCCTGAGAAATCAGGTTTTAAAAGCAAGTATTTAACAGTGTGTTGTGTGTGTTCCGGTTTGGGGTATTTGCTTTGATGAAATATTTTCAAAAAGCCTTGCAGTATTGCTCTTTGATACTAAATGAGATAATCATTAGAGTAGGTTAATATCCATATTAACCTGTTCAATGAATCTTCTGTCTTATTTTAAATCTGGTCTCCCTTTTAAGATAAAAGACAAGTGTACAACATGGAAGCTCTCAGGTATGTTTGTATGAGAATACATACAATTACTGACTAGATGATCAAATTTTATAATGAAATTGTGGCAATCAGAAGACCTGGACTTTGACATAATTTTTTAAAAAGTAATGCCTTTCACAAAAATTAACACAATTTTGCTTAACCATGTGCTTAAATAATTCCTAAAATACACTGACTTTAGCAGAGGCAAAATATAGTCTGTTGCATGATTACCTGTTTCTTTATCCTTGAAGATAAATTTAAAATTTAATAAAACTGTGAGAGATGCTCCTTCTTTGTCTGTCCAAAAGTCTGCAGTTATTAAACAACTTGCATATGAAAGTTCCTTAACTGAGGCCTTGGTTCAGACTCTGCTCTCACAGCTGAGTGAACAGCTATTGAGGGTTCATATTTGCCATAGCCAAATGGAACACATCTCCTGCCCTAATAAAATATACAACGTGTAATTCACCTCCTCTGGTATTTTCTCTGGCAAAATCTGCAGTTCTTTGTCAGTCTTTACGTTCCTGTGAAATCCACCATTTATACCAACACAGCTAATGCGAATCTTTATGACCACGGATTGACTAGATGGGGAAATTATATATGTATATAATTTTTTTACATTGTTCACAGGTGTGCTTTATACAAATTTATTTCATTTTATTGCTCATAAAACCAGATTTTGGTGGTTCTTTCCCCTTCCCTCCTTCCCCCTGGTATGTTGCTTAATGTTATTTTATTTTGCTGTATAAGAAAGGCCTGCATATTTTACAGAGAAATGTGTGCAGAGCACGTGCACTTTAGTAATGCCTGAAGCCAAAATAATAATTCCTTATTTATCTCACACATTGCCATTAGGCCCCTTTGAGAGAATCCTTTCAACCTTGGCAGTGACTGGAAACCTAAGAGCAGCAAGGAAAAGATCTTGTTGAGAGCATTGCCACGAATCAATTTTATTTATCTTTTCATTTGACCTTTCTTGTTATTAACCAGCCACACTGAGCAGTTTTATTTGTTAGAAGTTGGTTTTTAGGTGGTGGCAGAGAGGAGTTTATACTAAAGCAGCTTCTGAGAGCAGTGATTCTGTTTTATGAATGTTACCTTTGCAATATTGTGGGTGTGTGTCAGCCTCTGAACAGCAAACTGTGTACAGAAACAACATGGATCTTGCAATTTGATCAGGACAAAGCAAGTGGGTTTCAGCAAGGTTGGTTCCAATTCATCTGTGATAAATGAGAAGATAAGGCAATCAGTGCACACCACGACAGCTAGTTAGGCACACTTCAGAGCTACTCAGGTGTGCTCAGCCTTTCCTGGGGGTGTCTGCACATAAATACCTCCTTCATGGTGGCCACTAGAAATGCAGGAGTTGCTTTTCCAAGACTTAACCCAGGTCAGATATAAATAATAGATATTAACAGTTAGTTCTGGCGCCGAGGCTGTGTTAGAGGCTGTATATTTCAGTTGGGTCAAAAGAATGCATTCTCTTTTGCTCGTTTGGTGGGGGTTTTATTATCTTTTTCTTCTTTTCTTTGCATAGCTCCTCTGCTTGACAGATGCCTGCAAAATGTCATCAGACCTTTGTGTGGACCTGTTTGGGTCTTTGAGAGAGAAGGTTTCAGCCTCTCAGGAGCAGAGATTTCCATCCAAGGAGTTCTATTGGCCCTGCACCAACGAGTAAATCCTGCCAAGTGTTGCAAACAGGTGAGTTGTCCTGCTCTTTACAAGTCTGCTTGTCTGTTTTTCTTTTCAAATGTATTGGTTGTGAAAAACCAGCTGTGCCACATGCTGGAGAAGCTGCAGTGCCTGTTAGGAGAAGGAAATGCTTGTCCTGTGATTGCAGAGCCCACAATAGAGGAGTTAATGGTGTCTCTCTCTCTCTCTGGTGGTGTGGGATGGCATGGGCTGTGTTTTTGCTGAGCTGGGATGGAAATTCTGTGTGGAATTCCCTGATGGAAATCCCCGTGTGGAAATTCTCTAAAGCCATCAGTTCTCACTGCTGCTCTGCACAGGCAGCTTTTAGTTGTCTCAAAAGTCTTCCTACTCTGAACTAACTTAAATAATGATTCAGTTGAAACATGTTATAAATAAATAAAACGATTCTAAGTACGGCTGGCATGGTGTCATGAAAAATGCAATCAATGTATCATATTTTAAAACATCATTATTTTAATTTCTATACGTGTGCCCTCAAACAAATGTACCAGACGTGCATATTCAGTTAGGAAAAGCAGTGGTAAACAGATACTCACTATCCTGTCTGACAGTTTAGGAGAAATTTTTTATTACTCAAATTTTAGGAAACATAAGTGAGAAAACGCTGATCCTGCTGAGCACAGCAACATAATTTCATTTATATGTTTAGGAATGTACATATTTTTAAGGGCTAGGTGAAAATAGGAGACACAAAGGTTTTGAGGGCAAAAATGAAATGAAGAAGGCAGTGGGGAAGCTGAGATTTCCAAGTGCTGCTGGCCCCAGAATTGAGGATGAGCAGCTCCAGGCTGGAGGAAGGAAGGGGGAGGAGAGGAGCAGGCACAGGGTCACTCACTCTGTTTATACAGCACCTCCTGCTGCCAGGTCCACACAGAGAAACCAGACCTGCTCCTCTCCAGAACTAACAGTGCTCAGCTAGAAGAAATCAAACAAAAAACCAAAAATGAGAGGGCGTGTGAAAGAGAGATGAGAAAAGGAAAAAAAAAAGCTTGTTCAGCGTGTTTCTGAAGCAGTACGTTAAAAAGTGGCAAATATCTTTACACATTTTGTTGATAGTTCTACCCTTTTAAGACAATGTTTCCTGTCACAAAAGCCACAGAACTGAAATCTACTACTTTCCAATATTAACTCTTAAATAAATACAAGTATATATAATGCAAACAAGTATTTAGCGAGTATAATGGCAATTAGTTGAACAAAACAGACAATAGAGTTTCTAAATAGAAATTCACATGAAAGTCATTTATTGACTACTTTTCACTCCTTTCTTTAAAGAATATATAAAGGCATTTCAGTAAATTAGCTCTATGCTAATCATTCCTCTGGTGATTATCTGTCAGTGTTCAGTTGGAAATTGTAAATGACAAGAAAAATTAAACTATTTTAGTAGATTTCAAATCTCTTCTGATAACAAATGATTCTTTATAATGAAAGCCTTGCATATAGATATATGTTTATATAATCAGCTTGGACATTTGTAACTTTTAGGAGTCCAGATTACGAGGATAAATGTCAGTACAGCTATGACAGTCTAGAAAAAACTTACGATAAAAATATTTTAATAAACATTTCAAACTGAATTAAGTGGTTAAATGAAAATTTCACAGCACAAGGATGTTAAATGTTTTGTGCAGTTAATGTGCCAAAATCTTGTGCTGAGTTATATTACTTTAAAGATACAACATATAATTCAGTGTAAAGTCTCTCTGTTAATTTTTCCAGCCCTTTTCTAACTGAAGTTGTGTTAGTACTGAGCATAAATGAAGTCATTATAGCAAGTGGGGTTTTTTTCAGCTGTAGGTGTAACAGTTCTTCTCAGTGTGCTCTTACACCTTTTTGTTTCTGTCGGCCTTGTCTGAATAAAGTTTGTTTTGTAACGAGCACATTGTGCTGTGAGACAGATCCAAGGTTAGAGGCACATTAAGCAAACCAGGACATTCAAGGGAAATATTCTGACTTTGTCCTGTTGTGCTGAGGCCTGGCAGAGCAGTGCTGTGGTGGCTGCACGCAGAATTCACACCAATATAACATCCAGTCACTGCCTGACAGCACCAAATAGATTTGCTCCATTTCCATTTGTCTCTGTGCTCTTTGGACACCTGAGTCATTTGTATTTAATTTGTCTCTTCATTTAAATCAAAGGGCAAAGCAGATTTTAAAGCAGTTATATTCTTTGATTCAGTATCACTCTGCTAAGGCACTTTAGTCTGCCTGCAGAAATCAAGTAGCACATACAAATAATAATATGCTAATACGCATCATTCTATAATACATGTACGTCTGTTAAATCCACCTGGACTTCAGTCAAAAATGCATATATTGAATTTAAAAATTGTTGTTTTTATGTCACTGCTGCCTTTTGCCCCAGGGAAGAGCAGGGTGAGGAGCCCCTGCCCCTTTGCTGGGGTGTTTGGAGCCTTTCACAGGGGACAAGGAGTGTTCTTCCAAGTGTTCCCTGACATTCATATAGGCAAAGCAGCCCAGGTGAAACTCAGGGAACACTTGAGTGCTGGGAACTGGTTTTCTTTTTTCTTTAAATCAATGAGAAAGTTAAAAAAAAAAATTACAAACACTATACTGCATTAATCCTCTGTCTTTTACTTTCTAATTTCAACTGCTTATGTATATAATGAACCATAAGCTTTCCTAAAATCTCACAAAGCATCTTCTGACATTTTAATGCCATGAATTCTGGGAGGGTAAAATGCAGCTAATACAAAAAAAACCCCAAAAATTAACCACCAGTTCTGTTAGAATTCTTCTGCTATTAATATTTCAGAGGTTAGCCTTTTGCCTTGCTGTTTTAGACATGCTGTGTAGGCATCTGTTGGAATTTCTGGGATCCCTAAATATATTTGGGGGTTAAAAGCACTTAATTTTATATAAAAGCAGGTAATTTTATATATTATATATATAACATTATAATTATTTTTATCATAAAAGAAATACATGTAATATATAGTATATATATGATTGTATTATTTTACATCATAAAAGCAGTAAATTTTCTATATATTATATATATTTATATCATTATTTAATATAATAAAATATAATTTTCTACATATCATATATAATTACATAGTTCTTTTATATCATGAAAGCAGTACATTTTACAAATATGATTATAATACATTAAATAATAAAAGGAGTGAATTTTCTATATATTATATATACTTATGTCATTATTTTATATCATAAAAGCAGTAAATTTTATATATTTTGTATGTGATTATATTTTTGTTTTAGATCATAAAAGCAGTTAATTTTCTATATATAACTATAATATTATATTAAATCATAAAATGAGTTAATTTTCTATATATTATACATACTTATATCATTATTTTATATCATAAAATAAGTTAATTTTCTATATATCACATATAATTACATAATTCTTTTATATCATAAAAGCAGTATATTTTATATATATCATATATAATTACGTAGTAGTTTTATATCATAAAGCAGAAAATTTAATCTATATTATATATGATTATTTTATTATCATAAAAGCAGTACGTTTTATACATATTGTATACTTATGTCGTTATTTTATACCATAAAATCAGTTAATTTTATATATATAATATATAATTTATGTAATTCTTTTATACCATAAGAGCAGTACATTTTTTATAATGTACATAATTATTTTACATAATATAATAATCAGTTTTACATGCAATGCATGCAGCTGGAGGAAAGCACATAAGATTTTTTCGAAAAACTTTTTTTTTTTTCCCTGCCAAGCCTCTACAGCGTCTACTAAAAATAGTTTCAGGGGAACAAAAAAAAAAACCAAACCCCAACCCAAACCCTTTTCCCAAATCAATGCAAGTGAGCTGCGCCGTGTAACAATGGGAGTAGCAGGGCTGGGGCTGCAGTTAGCATGGGAGGCATGGGGGATGTTCCCCTCATTAGCATTCCCCATCGGTAGCGGGGCTGTCGGTGGGGGTGTCGGGGCAGGAATGCCATTGTGCCGGGTCCCAGTG
Organism: Camarhynchus parvulus; assembly: GCF_901933205.1. NCBI lineage: Eukaryota > Metazoa > Chordata > Aves > Passeriformes > Thraupidae > Camarhynchus > Camarhynchus parvulus. The sequence continues at coordinate 1,653,856 of NC_044575.1, read as the reverse complement.
TTTGGGGACAAACACTGCTGTGGAGGGAACGTGTGAAAAGGCCACGGAGCTGACAGTGAATGAGGGAGGCTGTGCTTTCTGTGCGCTTCAAGCAGGGAAGCTGTCACTCACCGGCCCGCCGCAGCCAAACAGAGGCCAAAAGAGAGGGCTCAAATACCTTTTAAAATGATATTAATGGTTTTTAAACGTTTTCTTCATTTAGGGTTGCGCTGCCCGTCTGGCCCGTGCTAAATAATATCAATTGTGAGCAGGTAAATAGGAGAATATCTTCCTGCCACAGTGAATATTTACTATGGAAGATGTAGGTGTCGAAGTATTTGAGAATCCCAAGTTTCTATCAGTATTTAGATGTTTTTGAGCACTCGCAAGGGTTTAGCAAAATGTGGATGTGGTGGTTAACAAACACAGCTGGCCCTGAGGTTTTTACTCTGTATGCTTTTACTTTTGCTGCAAGGGTTTTAGGTGTGAGTAAGAGGGGACTGAGCTGGGATGAGAAGTGACAGGAAACTGTGCTGAATGTTCATTAGCTTGATCTAGCAGAACTTACAGTAATAGTAATTAATCATTGGAACCACAGCAAATTACATTGCATTAAAGTAATGGAGCTGGTATGCAAAATACCCACAAGGAAACAAAAGGGAATAAAATTATTGACTGATTCTATTATTTGCTGGTTTGGCTATGGGAAAACAAGCTTCAATGCGCTTCTTCAAACTGAGTATCCAACACTTTTTCTAAGCCACGTGAATAAACATCATAATTCAGGAGGCTTTCCTCATTTTGCTGTGCAGATCTGCGAAAATATTACCAATTTTAAAATAATGAAATACTGCCAGCACCAGAACAAAGGAAAAAAGAAAGTCTATATTTCTTCTATTTTCTTGTGCTGCTCTTTTGAAACTGCTGACTCAAGATCTGGGGGTTGAATACCTCTGTGAGACACAAACAAAAGCTTTGTTCCATAACTTTTCTTTTTTGTACTTTATAAGAAACATATTTATCATTACTATTCAGTTGGTTTTCACAGATCGCAGTAATTACATTGTTCAGTAAGAATTTTAATTACTTATTTGGGGTTTTTTCCCCCTCATATGGATAAAATGCAAACTAGTTTGTAGGTATAATAATTTTCAGGGTGTTTGCCTGGCAGAAACTGATAAAATTATACACTTTTATCAAGTATTTTTAAACTGTATGTTTTTCCTATAATTTCTGTATCCACACTTGTTCACAGAGTTATCAGAAATTTATACCAAATGAACCCTGTTTGTAATGATGTTTTCAGAAAATCAGATTATATTGTGATAAACTCAGCATAATAATTATGAGCTGTTATTTGAAGGAAACAAGAACTCCATCAAAATTCTTAACTTGGGTTCTGAATTGACACAGTTCTGTATTTGTGGTTTTTATGGGTTATGAAAGAATATAGTCTTAAAATAACTCGAGTATCACAGCTTCTGTTCATTAACATCCTCCCTCCTTTTATGTAGACCTAAATTATTTGTTTCCTCTTCCGTGAAGCTTCTCTTTTTCTAATTTTATATGACACTGACTCAAGCTCTTGAAGAGGTGTTAAGTATCTCTATTTCCTTCTTTAGAGGTCATAGAAAAATAGATTTATTTTTTTTTGTCTGTGAGGCCACTCCAGAAATAATCCTGTGTTAAAGTGAACTTTGTGTAGAGCAAGGTTCAGTATGAAAACTAATATTTCACCCTGGCTTCCTATTAAAAGAATATAAAAATAGTGTTTTGGTAATTCTGAAATAGTAAGCTGCCCTCTTGCTAGTTCAGGTAAGTGATTCTTAGAATGTTGAACTGTTTATAGATTTGAGTGAGGCTTGAGATTTTTCCCACAGCTGAGCTGCATTCTAGTTACCAGAAGTATTTTAAGAACCTTAAACTTGTGTCTTTTTCCAAGTGTCATGCCTTGAGCAGGCCTAACATCAGTTAAATGAAGTGAAAATTGCATTCTTGTCTTGATAGAGATGAAAATGGATTTCTGGTCATGAAATAGATGTAGTTGTCACTTTTTTAAAAAGGTGTCAGCAGTTTGCTTCAGCAAGTAAGGTGCCAATTCAGTATGACAGTAAACTTGTGATCTGAGCAATCAATAAAATGCTTCAATAACTTCTGCTTCATTACACTTATAATAAGAGGCTATAGATCTGTGGCACATAAAATGTTGATAAAGAGGATATGTAGGGACTCAGTGTGACATTTTGTTTTAGGAATACAGTAAGTGCAATGTTGCCATCTAGAGTTTGTGCATAGGTAATTATTCTGAAAGCAAAAACCCTGGTGAAAAAATAAACATTGATGCTTCCAGGCCTTATTTGTTTCCATCACTTCGTGGCATGTGTGTCTACCTATATGGAATAGTTCATTTGCCTTGCCAAAAATTGTGTAGGGCATGGAAAGGAAGAGAATCTCAATTATTTTTATGCTTTTTCATTAAGCATTGTGTAAGGACACGATTCCCCCATCCCAAGCTAAGGTTTAAATGCTTCTGAGGAGCAATTATCACTTAAATAGATGAAGTTGTTGCCAGCTACTAACAAAAATCACTGCCATGGTCTGACACCTGTAAAAGGGGAAGAGGGAAGCTTTGTAGTCCCAGGGAGTTAATGTTGTGATGTTGCACGTTCTGACCAAGGGTTTCTGCAGTTGATTTATGTATTATGAGACCATAAATGGCTCCTGCTGACTGTTCATAAACATACATTGCAGGGGAATTGTCTCTGAGCTATTTATCTTGGGAGAAAATTATTTTGATATGTTAAATAAAGGGGGTTCTACCCTTTTAATATGGATGGCACCTGATTGATAGAACCTACAAAGAGCCATATTGCATTTTGAATAAATGAAACTTTATTTAGATCTAGAGAGGCTTTTGTCTCACAGAGAAATGACTGGAAACCCTAAATTCTTCTGAAAAGTATTTTTAAAAGATGTAGAACCAACAGTTCTGTCTAGCAGCACGAATTATGGGCTTATCTAGTTCTAAGTGTTTTATTTCAGTAAAAAGAAGTGGTTGAGGTTATTGGAGACTGGGTAATTAAAACCATCTTTGTATAGACAATTCTAAGGTGATTAGCTGCACAGATGCAGAATGTTTGTTAAGAATGTAACTAAATAAACCTTTTCCTTTTTATAAGCAGCAAGAATGATGGTGCTTATAAAATAGGCTTTCCTCCTCTTTGGTCTGTAATTTATAAACAATTTGTCTTCTGAGCATCAGAGCCTTATTTTAAGTTTGGTGGCTACTTGTGTCATTTCCTGACGAGGCAGTCTGCTAACTCTGTCCTGTGCTTTGCCCTCAGCATTTCATTGTTAATTTCTTCTGCACAGATCATAAATGCAGGAGAGTAAATGGTGGAAATCTGTCTGAAATTGTGCTGAGGAGTTAAATTAATACTCTGAGAATGTCATTTCTGGATTGTTTTTCATCATGAACTGGCATTGTTCTTTCTTTCTCCCTGTTTGAATGCGAATGTTTGCTAGAGAAATATGGTTCATGCTAAAAAATTGCATGTTAGTCAAAAGGCCACAGATGGGGAATGATATTTTTCCACAAATTAGAAATTAAACGACCTTTTGGGACTAATGAAGTTTTAATTACAGCAGGGTGCAACATCTTTGTCCCCTGTGTTTTCCACTCAGGTTTGATTCAGCCTCACTGGCCACAGACCTGTTCACCTTTTGAATAAATTGTGTGCTGAGGTGCCTCCTGCAAAATCAGGCAAATCCAAATAGGACATGGATTCTTTGGTGATGACAGGGAGGCAAAAGGAATTTGTTACTTTCCATTTTATTATCCATTTTGTCACTGGATTGCCACAAAACACCTGTGCAAGTAATGTGTCTCTGCCCTGAAATATGAATTTCACTTTTCTTTAGCATTTAGAATTCACACACTGGCAAGTCTCAACACTTAGTCCAGACTGGCTTTGATGGCATAAAAAATAATTCTGATCAGCTGGAACCAGGTTCTAACCATGTGTCAGACAGAGACAGACAAATATTCCTGTATTTTATCAGTCTGAGGTAGATACTGGCACACTGAGATTATTTCAGTTAATCCCAGCCTATTTATTGTTCTTTGGGGATTGTGCAAGGTCAAATTACATCACATTTGAGAGTGAATAAATGTACCCTCAATCACTTCAGCTGACAAAGTTGTTAAACAGAGTAAATGGAGTGTGTGCCTGTGTCTGGGGGCACTAACACATTCTACTGGTATAAGTGGATTTATAACAAATTTCTGAGCCTTCAATATCATTCTGTTATTCTCAGCTAGGAACTATTGGTTAAGCAAAGAGGTCTTCACTTATATTGTTCATAAAAAATCTGTAAATAATCCACGTAGCACTACAGAGACTTAAATAAAGATTAGTTTCAGATGCCTCCTCTTCAAGTTCAGTAAGAAAACAGCTAAATATCCACCTATGTCAAGTGGGATTAGGTTTCCAGTAGAGCCCTGGCTGCCACCAGTGTGCAGCACTGACTTTTTTTTTTCTTTTTTGAGAGTTAAATGAAATGCTGCAGAATTATAAGATCTACTCTTTGAGCTAGTTCTTCCACTAAGCTTATTAAGAAGTTGCTAAAACAGAAAATAGAAGCTCAGAACTTTCTGACTATTCTGAGGAGAAATTGTTGCATTTAGCAACTTTGAAAGTAATTAGGGAATTTTATTGCTAAAGTCAGTGGAAGTAGATTTGACAGATTTCCTCTAAATTACTCAACCACCTACAGGTATTACTGCCAAGATTCTTTTGAAAGGAGAATAAATTTTCTGGAGTTACAACAGCAGAGTGAAGGGGTGTTGTTTGATAGATTCCCTGAGCTGTTTCAACACCCACAGGTATTATTTGTAAGGAAACAATCATGCAGAGCCTTCAGCTGGTTAGAGAGGGCACAGCATTCCATCTTCACCTGACATGCTATCTGTTCTCCCGTGCCCCCAGCCTGCCACCCACTCCTCCCAAAACAAAGCTCACCAAGGGCCTTTGCTGTCAGTGCTCAAGAATATCCATGTTTTTTAAAGGCATCCAAACAGGATAGAAAAGTCATTGTTCCTCAAAGGGATCGAGGTGGGAGAAGGAAAACTGTCTTTAGGATTGATTGGTATTCCTCACATTCTTTCCTAATTAATCAATGTTATTCTTTAATTGTTAGGCCCTCTCAAAGGTAATTATTTACTAGCTTAAAAGCTGAATGTAAGGGGATAAAAATAGCCAAAAAGATGAAAATGAAAGTTTTATTTGCTTTATTCTCTTTTTAGTTTGACTTGTTTCAGACTTGCAAAGACTGGCTTGTCTTATTTTAAACAACCGAGTCCTGAAATACTCAGCATGGGTTGTTCAAATTGCATAAATTTTACCTAAGGAGGTTTAACAGGACGACCTTAAGTTTGTAAAATTGAAACGTTGTGGTGTTCAGCATTTCTCCAAGATGCTTTTTTCATGCTATGGTTTTATTTCCATATAGATTTAAAAATATTTATTCCACTGTTGCCTAAAAGATCCAAAAAGACCATGCCTGTTTACTGTGCATGTACTGGATTTCTTACATCACACAAATGTAGGATCCTTTAACATATAGTGTAATTTTATTGGAATTATTATATATATTAAAATTTGACCATTTTTCTTCTATTATATATTTAAAAAATTCTATGATTATATATTTTAAAACTTGACCATTTTCCCAAAGCCTTTAAACTTGTTTGTACTCTGTAAGAATCTGTGTCTGGTAAAACAGTACTCTTCTTCTTTTTTAACAGTTTGCTGTGTTTATTATTTTCCTTGATTTATTACTTAAATTCAGTGTTAACACATAAATATTGCCCTTTAAAAATTAAACTCATTCAGTTTTATTTTGAATATATTAGGGATGCAAATCAAAACTGTCTTAGTTTATGGTATCTTGCAGTATTTGGGGACATGAAAACAAATTATTTCTAAACTTCCTTCTCTAGCAAACAACACTCAATCCATCCTTCTCTTCTTGCTGAATAATTTTGTTTACAGCCCTTATGCTAAGGAATGGAGCAACCACTTTTCTTGGTACAGCTGCAAATAGTAAAGTGCTGCACTGCCAGACTGTGCTGACTGAAACAAGTGTCCAGAACATGAGAGATTTCTGCTGCCCCACTCCAATGCTCATATTTGATCTATGAGCTGCATTCTTTTGTCCAGACTGACAAATATCTGTATCCTGTCACTGTTTGGGTGTAGTCACCAACCTGTATTTCTTTTTCAGCTTAATTTTCTCTGCAGATTCTCTTCTTTACAGACACACACACTGACTTAAAAAAAATAATCCTACCATTGTAGCAAAGAAAGCAGTTGTCAATATTATTCATTGTGATTTTTTTTCCCTGAACTATCTCAGCTGCTTCATCCAGCTGAGTCACCTGGGTGCCACCCTATCAAGTATGCATCTTTGTCTTCAAAAACCTATTTCCTCATAATTTATTGGTAAGTGAGATGCTTTCCCAGTTTGTATTCTGTGGTCTTAAAGATAGCAGCTGTTCAAAGGGAAAGTAAAATTCCTTTGGGCTTACTAGCAGAATTTATGGGCATTATATATCCATAACTTTATAAATGAGCTGCAAGCCTGAGTTGGCTTCTTAGTCCAAGTTGCAAACTTTATTCCAAAACGCTCCAGTGGTGCAGGAACAAGCTGTTGTTAGCTCAGCCTGATGTGGTCACCAAAGCACTTGAGAAGGGCTGAATTTCAGCTGGCTTTGCCCACTTGGAGACCCAAATATTCACCTCTTCCCAGGCAGAATGGTTGGGTGTGTGCCTTTTCCCTGTTACACCTCCCCAGGAGCACTTTCAGCAGAGTCCAGGTGTTGCCTGCCAGAGGAAAGAGGAATTTTATAATTTACCAGGATTCTGACAGTCCTTGTTTGTCCAGGCAGCCCAAAATATAGATGTTCTGGAAGAAGGGATGTGGATGTATTGGGTAAAATACAAACCATGTGAAATGGCATGTTCTGCCCTGCTTCCCAGATTGGGCTGGTGCCAAAAGTTTAACAAGGTGTCCTAAAATGTGTGTATCTTCATGTTTTTGCAGTAAAACTTTCCTACAATCCATGGTCACTATTGATCTTAAATTATTTAAAAATGTAGGAGGTAGAAATGGTACATGAAAAAGGAAAAAGTGCTCCCCAGTTAGAAAAAAGAAAGAAGCATTTAATGAGCTGCTGCATCCATTCCCCAAGAACACATAGAAAGAAAAATACTCTTGAAGACCTGATAGAATTCTTTAAAAGCCACAAAACTTGGTCTAAGGACTAATTTTCCACACAAAAAGAGACAATGATGTCACTAAAGTCTGAAAGAATTTGGACAATTCACAAAAAAAATCTATGTTAAAGCCTGCAGTAACATGGTTTTGCCCTACCAAGAATGAAAATAGCAGAGACCTTTCTGGAAGAAAGTCTTGTGTAGATAACCAAGTGTCTGTTGGATGCTTTGTGGTTAATCACTTATCTCCCAAGGTCCAGAAATGTCAAGTCCAAAGTCTGTAAAAAAGGAAACAGGTTGTCAGCGTTGATGCAGCTGAGATAACTGACAACAATCTTTAATTGGTAATTGAGCAAATGCCTTGAAGAATTCCAAATAACTGCAAGGAAACTAAAGCTGGGGTAACTACTGCACTTATCTGCCAGAGGCCCTTGTGAAAAGTCCGGATTGAATAAAGGCTTTAAAAAGGTAGAACAACCAGGAGCCATATTATACAACAATTATACTTACTGGATCAAATTTCTAAAAAAAATAAAAATTGGGGTTTCTGCTCCCTGTTTTGCTACAATAAGGCTGAGAACTTCACTGCTCCAATGATTAGAAGCTTTCATCTAATTTTCATTTAAAAATTTTCATGGCTCTTTAATATCAATTCCTTCCTTTTTTATTGGAATTTGCCTGAAAATGCTCTACCTCCTCTCCATATATTTTTAAAGAGCAGTCATATCTGTTTTCAGCCTTTTTTTTAATTCATAGACTAAACCAAATCTCTTGTGGGAGATGCTCTTCATTGTTGAACCACAGTAATATTCCTCAGTGCAGCTGTTTTTGTTCTTGCTAGAACATAAAAGGTCCACATTATTTCAAGCTATTTAATGGCTTGATAGGGTGCTTTCTAGTTTCATGGATATTTTTTAATCCTTTTTTATTTAGAATTTATATTCACTATTTTCTAGTCATACGATGACCTCTCTGCCATTAAAATATGTGCTAAAATATTTGTTATTTTTATATCAAAATAGAATATGAAGAATGTTTTATTGCCCTCAGTATATTAAGTGTTTGAGTTTTACTTTCTAGGTCATACCATACTATTTTTCATTATTAACTTACAGTGCTACTTTACAATACTTATTCTGTATTTTCTAAAAGAATTCATTCCTCTCAACATTTGTATTCCAGGCATAACTTTCCAGTGTGTTTGGTACCTGAGCGATACAGGGTTTCATTCTTGTTAATACATAGGGGATTTTTGTTAAGTTTTTTCCACTGGTATCATCCACTCCAGGATTTTCACAGATCACACCCTCTTTTTTCTAGTCACACAGTAACTACTAAACCTTGCCAATTAATATCTTCTACAATTTTATCTATTCCTTGGATTGTTAAAATTGAAAGTGAAGATAATGAAAACCTCTTTTCTCATTGCCCTATTCTTAGCTGCTGAAAATTTGAGCAGATAGTAAAGGATATGAATTTTTTGAATGAATGAGTTCTGAAAGGCTGAAGATAATGTGGCTCTCCTTTGAAACTCTGGATAAGTATTTTTTAATACAGTTACTATTATCCATAAAGTTATGTTTATGAAATGTCATAAATATATTGAGTGTGGAAGTACTCGGAAAAATCTGTTTGATAAAATAGTCAAACTTTTATGTCTAGGTACTTCAAAAGCTTAAAATCAAATTTTATTTTATTGTTCTTCAGTCCTTATTTCTTGATTCTTGTCAACTTTGCCAAACACATTCTCTCCTGAATTTGCTTACAAAAATTATCTTCTGGTTTTGAAGTAGTTTTACTTTGTGGCACATTTTATCCTATTTAACTTCCAAATGTGGATGTATCGTCGTACAACAGGGTACTGCAGTCATACTGAAGAGAATGACAGTGGTTCTGTATTGCTGAAATTCCAGCTGATGGGAAATTCAGTGGAAGAATGCAAATTGAAAAGTAATTCTTGTAGCCGCTTATTTGGGGCAGTGCTGTTTTCATCAAGTTCTTCTCTCTCCATGGTGGGTGATGCCTTGTGAGACTACCCTGGAGCAGGGGCTGGGCAGAGCTACAGAATAAAGCAGGGATTGATTCCAAGCATCTCCTCCATGGATCCACCTTGGGCAGCACCAGAGCCCAGCCAGGGCTGCACCCAAGAGGAACCAAAATGGCCCCAAAATGCACGAGCGCTCCCGGGGTCTCTCCCTGGGATCAGTTCTGCTCCATTTGCACCTTGCACTTCATTGTCCCATTCCAGCTTTAGCCCCTGCAGTCCCACCCTGCTTGTTTTTCTCTCTGCAGCCCACGGGGTTTGTGCTCTGGGGCTGAGATTTGGGTCATTTGTCCTTGGTGCCCAGCTGGAGCAGGAATTGTTTTGTCTCCCTGCTCTGTGCACAGAGCTCACCATCCCTGAATGTGGAGCTCAGACCCACTCACTAAAGCAGCACAGAATGTGAAAAATAGAAAAGCTGAAACTTGAGGCATCATGGTAGTTACAAATACCTGCTCTCCCAGCCTTTGTCCCTTTTCTTTTTCACATGGAGATGGAAGAACTAAACAGTTTTCCCTCTTCATAGGGGATTTGATAACACTGCTGATTTGTTAACTCTGTAAAAAGTATTTATTGATTCCAGCTATGATCTCCCACTATCATTGAGGGAGATTCTCAGGCCTAATGCTCTGCTTAGGAAGATGCCCATTAAAAAAAAGTTTCCAACTCCCTTCTCTTGGCTGACTTTGGTGTGAGAAATTTTGTTGTGTGGTGCAGGTCTCCATCAGCCTTCTGCTGCTCGGTTCCCTTGGGCAGGCTGGTTCTCCTGGACTACAGTGACCACCCCAGCCAGGGGCAGGGCTTAGACAATTTGCTGAAAATTACTTGCCCTGAAAACATCCAGTGAAGGAAGTCTGTAAAATCTGAATATTGAAGTTTTAACTCTTTCAGTTTTGCTAAACCATTTGCCCAACAGTTATTACTATATTTAGTATCATGTTTTGTCTCCCCTCCCCTTCTTCCTCTGTCTTTTCTTTAGATTAAGATTACATTTTTTCTTATGTCATATAAACTGAAATTTAGTTTTGAAGATTGCTGCAAATGTCACTGAACAATGGACATTACATGCAGGAAAACAACCTGGTGTCAGGAAATATAACAATCAAGGGAATATTTTCCAATGGCAATAGCATTTGCATTATTTCTAAAGGATGTAAGTTTTTATTTGCAGGAAGCTTGCCATCTTTTAAGGAAAGGTGTAAATCAAGATGTTCCCAACCTTGATTTACTTTTGAAAGGTTCACAACTTATATGAAATATAGATATTTAGGAAAGAATGACCTCTGTTGATCTTACAGAGTTGTATCATTGCTGTGCTCCGTTTGATCACTATGTGTAGTATTCTTCTAAGGGATGAAATTTACTTAAAAGCTTGCAATTTTAAGAATCAAATTGACATTTGGCTTGGCCTGAATGCAATATACCTTAATTTTACAGTATGTGTTTTTCTGCCTGGGGGGAGAACTTTTTAAGGGTCCACACTTTTTATCAATATTGATAAGTTTATTCTTAAATCAGGCTTCTGTTGAGCCCTGAGCACTGGACCAGTCTCGTGGCCCCTCTCTGAATGGCAATCATGGGATGCAGATAATCCTGCAACATTCCCTGTTTTCCCAGGGCTGGCATCTGGCTGCTCTGTGGATTCCTGAGGCAGTTCTGTGAGCACTGATGCCTCCAGGCCCCCATGTGATGGAGCTGCAGATGGAGCAATGCGCCCTTCTTTTTCTTGTTTTCATCATTATGGCGAGCCTGTTTGTAAAGGCTTTAAGAAAGCTATTTCCTCTCTATCAAAAATGAAGAAACCTCCAATTTTTAGAGAAAATTTTTGTATCTTTTCTGCCATCACTGTAATGTATTACAGAGAGCCTTTCCAACTCACTAGATCTCTTAGTTTTCAATTTGGTGCCATACAAATCAGGTTTTAATGATGTTGCTCAAAAGCAATTTCCTGTGTTTAAATACTAACTGAGGAAATATCAGTGGGGACTTTAAGGCCATTCCTGAACAAGTGCCTGACTAGGGATGTCTCTACTCATTGATGTTAAAGAACTGAAAAAAAAATTATGCAGGATAAAAAGCATAATTTCTGAAGTAAAAAAAACCAAACCATGAAATGCTGTTTCTATACAAATGTCTCAAATATCTACGGTGTAAAATAGATTATTTCAAATTATCCAGGTGCTGATATTTATAACTTCTGTAATGCGAAGTGATTTAAGTTCATATTATATGCAGCATGTACTGAAATCTGGAAGATTTGGGTTGAAGTATAGCTTATCTGGAAGATTGGGATTGCAGAGGGCCGTTTCTGAACCTCACCAAGGAAAAAATAGCAAAATGTTCTAACTTTGGTCATAGAAAAACCTTTACAGAAGAGGTGTTGTGTTTCTAGATAAGTGCAGGTGTAACTAATTCTTTACTAAAATGGCAAACCTTTCCTGGGCATATCCTCCCAGCATTTTATCCTGCTATTTAAGAGCTATTAATCCTTTGTCTTCATAGCAGCCTCAAATTAATATTTGCATAAAATTCTTCAGATCATTTCATTATTTTGTTTAATAGAGTTTTCCACTTAAGATTACAGCCTCTTCCATTAAATTGCAAATTATGCAAACAAAGTACGCCTACTTAACTTTGGCAATCCTGCTTTGCCAAATGACTATTGTTTCACTGCTCATTTCTTCAGAGGATTACTTTTTAAATTAGCGAACTAAAATGAAAAAAGTGCATGTTTCTCCTCTCTTGTTTGCAACCCGTAATTTTCCTCAGGCCAATTTAAGGTATATTGTCTTTTAGAATGACATTAAATTAGACCTCAGTCATCTGCTTCCTGTCACTTTCTATTATTTTGTACTTGTTCATCAATCCTTGGGGGAAATCAAAGCCTGTGTGGCTCCCATTTGAATCTGCATAATTCTCAGTGATGGCTGGGTCAGGAGGTGCCTCCCCATGATATTTAAATTTCTACCATAACTGGAGCCATTAACTCTTCCATGATGTGGTCATTCCCATAATCTTGTCAGTATGTATTGGGTTCTTCATTAAAGCATTTTCAACGTTAAATTTATTTCCAAATGTTGATATTTTGATGCTGATAAGAATGCCAATGGGGTTTTATAATGCTTGTATTGTCTTAGCCATGTATGTACCTGTTCTTAGGCCATTCCAATTGCAGTTGGCAGCAATTTTTGAAAAGACCCTTTGGTCTTTTTCTTCTCTTCTGAAAATAGTGTAAGTATTGATTTGATTTCTTAACATGCAAGCTATTTTGCTTCCAGAAATTAACTTCTGGTTGTACTTAAGTACAACCTCTCGTGCTATTTGTGAAATTCAGAGTGACCAGAGGTGGCTCTGGAGAGGGTGTCCTGTTTGGCAGCTGCGCTGGGATGGAAGAGGGAAGAATGGCCGCCCCACCACAGCTCCAGGATGATGGAAAGGGGCAGAGGAATCAAATAATTTTATAGGTGAGGAGATAAGAATGAGGTATTTTGCTGGAAAATCTGGTAAGGGGAGACACTGAGAGGTAGAAGCAGCCTGTTGTCCAGGAACATGGCATGGTAGCAGCTGATCCCTGAATGATCATACCCAGTGAATTCCTGTCCTGGCTGAATTTTACAATCATTATCTTGGCTTCCACTCTGAGTGCCCAGAAAAAGGCTCTCCATAGCTTCTGCAAATTCTCAGATCTATTATATGTGTTGGTATTATATGTATTGGTTTTATATCTATTTTATAAATAAGATGCTGTGGCAAATTCAAATCCTCATCTTTTTAATCCAAACCAAATTGGTGTTAATTTTCAAGTGTTGTGCATTTGCACTCTTTGTGAGTGCAGTAAGTGGTGCTGAGGTTACAGAAGCTCTGACCCCTTCTGTCTCCAGGCAAAGTAAATCAGTAATGTGTGTCTGGCTAGAAATCCTTCAATGCATGATTCTGAATCATTCAAATCTGCTGAGAAAAAAGCAGGGTTTTCCCAGCCATCAGATCACCTCAGAGATCTCAGCCAGATATCTGAAAACTGGACCATTTTCACCTTTGGCATGGCTCATCCCTTGTTCAGTGCACTGCCAGACAGAATCTTTCAGGAAATCATCCAAACCCTGACCTCCCTGCTGCACACAAAGACCTGGATTCTCCATGGGCCTGCTTTGCACTGTCAGGGGGATGGTTTCAGCTCTCTGATTTTCCACCTAGCCCCAGGCCCCTGCACTGCTGAAGCCTCTGCCAGCTGGCAGTGCTTCCCTGGGGAGCATTGCAGCCTGGGCTGCAGAGTTCCCTGCGCTCTGTCCTGTCCCACTGACAGCACACAAGGCTGGTGTCTCCCCCAAATGTGCCCTAAACCAGGACAGATGGGCAGTGAATGACCAACCTACATGGGCCTCCCACTGGGTGCTTACGGGAAAATCATCTTTCTTTGGGTTGTGTGGGTATAAAGGTGGAGATAACGCAGCAGAAAGAAAAAAATTTGAAAAGGTTTTTAATTTTGGCCATGCAATGCTCAGTGAACAGCTCAACCACCAGTGATGGTCACAAGGCTCTCATTTTGGGAGCACACCCTCCATGTTCTTTGTGGATTGTCACTCCACTTTTCTCCTGGATTTTTGCTTAGCAGCTGGTACAGTGCTGTATGATGAATTTTCTGGGAATAACATTGATAAACACACAGATGCTGGAGCTGTTGCCAGGTTCCTGCAGCCTCTAACAGAGACGATAAAGGAAACCAATGCTCCATGAGATGGAAGCTTTATCAGAGAAGATAAAATGCTCCATCAGATGGTTTTACCCAAGGGGCTTGGGCAAGATGAGAGGCATCCCAGGCATTCCTCACCCTTCCATTTGAAAGGATCCCATGCAAGGATTCCATCCAGATTATACAGCAATTAATATACCAATGTGGAAAGGCTTTGTAGAGCTGGACATGAAACAAAAAATGTTATTTTGATGACTGACCAGAGATGATTCTTCCACTGTTTTGCTGCCTGACCCAGCTGGAGGAATTTCCCAATTTTCAGTTCATGAGAGGCTCATAGGCCTGAGTGTTCTCTCTGTCAGCAGAAACTTGTAGCTAAAGATTCTCAGTATCTTTGGCTATGGCATTTCCAGGTGCCTCAAAAGCACTTTCTGGTGTCATTTTTTAAATAGACTGATTTGTAGATGTGTTAAAAGTCCTCAAAGTCCATTGCTTTTTATGTGTATTCAGCAATTCTGAGGCCCTGTTCTCCAGATAGGCCCACTTTTATTTTTTTTATTTGAGTTGGTTTTGTTTGGGGAATTTTTTTGTGTTAATAAATAAATAATTTTTTTTTGCTTTTGTTTATGGGGTTTTATTTTTTTTTAATTCAAAAATGCCAGGAGAATTTATGCTAGTCCACCATTTAAAAAAATTCAGTCAAGAATACCTGAATATTCCAAAGTTAAAGTATTTCACTGTGGAGATGATTGTAAGCAAAGGTGGTCCAGAATAGATTTCAAAATTAAACTTTCATGTTATAATCTGGAAAATTTGAGTGGGATTATTTGGTTTCTTATGACAAAAGCATTCTGTTAGACCTTGGGCAAACCACGGTGCTCTTGCTGTGAAATGAGAACAGCACGTCTGCATGGTGTGATCTGCAGAGAGAAAAGTAAAACTGGAAACATTGAGATAAACCAGCATGGAGTGTGTGATATCTTAAGAATATGAAATCCAGTGCAACACAGTGGCTATTTTAATTAGTTTTGAAAGAAAAGCAAGATGAAATAGTACATCTGTGTTTATAGAAATTGCATGGTCCAGAATTACAGTATTGCAGAGGGATCTGTATTTTTTTCCTTAAGTTCTATAGACTTCTTTTGATGTAATGTGAGAATAAGAGGTATATATATATATATATTTTTCATCATCTATGTACCAATTATAATTGATTTTCTTATTTGTGTTGGTTTTTTTGTGAATACAAATTATTAATCCAATAAGACAATTTCAATAACTGAACTTCCTGGTGATGTTTAAAACATTTATAGTTGTTTTGGTTTGTTAATTTAAGATTTTTTTAATTTTAAGATTTCTTGGTTAATGTATTAAAGACTGTGGTGGGTTTTGGTGTTGGTTAATTATTAACGTATTTATTTCTTGTTGTGAGATACGATTAGGAGAAAAGTCAAGTAGCTTAAAATTTTAAAAGGGTATTAAGAAAATTTTGTTAATAATGACTGAAAGAAAAAAAGTAGTAAGAATCAAAATCAAGTTCCTTTTTATTTTAACATGTGTTTTTCACAGAAGTGTGTCTAACTTTTTAGTGCTTAAAAGCTTTACATCACTTCCCTAAGTGTCTCTCATCCGAAACTATAACACCTTGCAAAACAAGAACACAAAAAATGATTTGCAGTCTGAAGGCATCAGTTCTTAGCCAAAATCTGATACAGGAATCTCACATTTGCTAGATTTTTGTCATAAAATGTGCAAATGACACAAAGTAAAGACCTGTGACGGGAAATGCGTTTATTTAAGCTGCAAGTAGGAGAGGTCAGATACTGGAAATCTTTGCGGTGGGCAGGTCAGGTCTGTTGATGGCTGTGACAATGCATGGTCTGAATTGTGCCCCTGGATTTGGGATTCCCTGTCTGTCAGAGAGTGGGTGGTATCACTCTGCACCGGAAATCTGATTTGTTTCGGTTTTGTTTTGCCTAAAAAGCCCTTCACTGCTGGCAATAGGTGTGGGTAGACTTTTAGTTTGACTTTTAGTTGGACTTCTTAGTTCTAAATCCCTCCTCTAATCTTTCCCCGCCTTGCTCTTCTGTCATCGCTGACTTCCCCATGTAAAATCCCAAATCTTTGCTTCCACATTCCTTCCGTTTGACTTTCACTGGAAACACATAAATATGAGCATTAGAAATTGTTAGAAAATGAACATTTTTCCAGCTGAATGTTTTGCTATCTTTTCTAATTATACTACACTCTGTTGTTTATTTGTTAATGTCCTGGTTTAGGGTAATTTGGGGAGAAAAAGAAAAGGAAAAGAAAATGTTATTTATGAATAAAATGGAATTTTATTCATTAATTAATTTTATTCATTAATTCATTAATTATTTATAAAAATTGAATTTATGAATGAAAATTTTATTTCTGAATGAAACTGACAGAAGTTCTTGGAGTTGCCTTATACAGAGTATAAAGATGTAAACTGTGCAGGAGGTAGGGTTCATTCCCTCAATATGGAGATTTTTTGTCATATGTCATCCTGAGGCAAACTTTTTAAACTGAAAAGTTCCAAGAATAATTTCAGTTAAAAATGAAACAAAGAGTGCATTCTAAAGATAATGAATTATTAAGAATTACAGTTATTCTGTGCACTTTCCTGCTGGCAGTATTCTACTTCATTTGAATATAACCTTGAGATTATATTCCAGTGCACAAGGATTTTTTTTCCTATTTCTAATTAAATGGTCATATAAAGAGAAGGTAACTTATTCTATACAGTGTTATTATTTTCAATATCCTTTGTAGAAATTTATTAATACCTCTATTAAAAAAACTTGCCATCAGCTGGAATGCAAATTGAAATGCTTGGTTTTGACATAATTATTTTGGTCATATATTTTGGAAAGAATATATCCATGCCTTCAAAAATTCTGAACTTTACAGTGAGGATTTGTTTGTGTTTGTGAGATAGCTTTCACTTCATGTTATCTTCTGCAACATTCACCTCCTCCAGAAATCCACCTGTACAAGTGCAAAGTTTAGTTTTTTTAAAGAATTCAACTCCTATTCAGGTATTAAATAAAATAACTCAAAATATAGTGGAAGTATTAAACCATATAATTATTGTAGTTTCTAATATAATAGAGCTGAAGTTGGTTAAAGATTGAGTAGGAGAAAAAATAGAAACAAACTGAGATTTTTTTTCTTTAAGGCAAACAGACTTTTTATGTATTATAAGACACAGAGGTTTTTTTTGGTTTGTTTTTTTTTAAACAAGTAAAAAGCATAAAAAACCAAATGTGCCAGCTCTGACATTTCCTGTCTGATGACAACGATGAGATCCAGCCTGTTAGGGCTTAAAATGAATGTCTTGTCTAATTTGTGCTCTTCAAATTTATTTCTTTCCTCCCAACTGTCTCATTTTACCCCACCTGTCACACATCACACTTTCACACCCCTGCCTTACTTTTTCAGCTTTTACAAGCTTTGCCTTTTGTTTTTCCCCATCTTAAATGTGATCCAGCCTTTTCTTAACTGTTCACTTCAGGTTTTGCCTTTTTGTTTCTTAATTTCCTCATCTCTGTGCTGTTTTCTCTTTTACCTGTTAAATGAATTATAGAACTCTTAAGGAAAAGCAGAACAGTAAATTTAAATAACATGAAATGTAAATAATAAAAATATTAGCGCTCAAGGGCATTGATATTTCCCTTAGAAGAAAACACTACTCACATGGTGGTTTTAATCGTATAATTTAAATTAAACTTTAATGGATTCTCTAGATGTACAATTAATGTTTTAAATGTTTAAGATGTTTAGTTGCATCTTGTTAGAATTCTGGTGTTCTTAGAATTTTGTCAATTCTGTGCAGCTGAACAACAGCAGAGTTGGAATGAGCATGATAAGGGGTGTGCGCCTTGCAAGTCATTAACTTTTTTCACATATTGATTGCTAATATCTGAGACAACATGGCTTCTCAAA
Source organism: Camarhynchus parvulus (assembly GCF_901933205.1). Taxonomy (NCBI): domain Eukaryota; kingdom Metazoa; phylum Chordata; class Aves; order Passeriformes; family Thraupidae; genus Camarhynchus; species Camarhynchus parvulus. The sequence goes on along the minus strand of NC_044575.1, from coordinate 1,635,900 downwards.
TCTTGATTATATCTTTCTTATTTTGGATAATTTCAGGGCTTCCAATGTTCACATATTGGGCATGAGTGGCTAAATATCTCTAGGTAGTCTGTACCATTGATATTATTAATTACTTTTGTTTAATAATGGCATTTGGTCTGGAGTTGTGTCAAAATGTCCTCTGCCTTTGGGTGTAAAGAAATTTTGTCCAAGCTTCTAAACCACTGAAATATAGATGCAAATGCCAGAAATTTAACTTCATAAACAATGACATCAGTGCTGGATTTGAAATTGGGTTGACTTGTTTGAGGAGATGGTTAAACAATACGGTCTTAATTTTAGCTAGTAATAATTGACAATAATTGACAGGTGAATTTGATTCCTTTTTAACTTGTTGAGTTCTTCTCTAGTTCCTTTCATGTCTTTTTATTGCAGACTGAGAAACACTTTTTGATTTACTTTAAGGAGGGCATGGCTTCTTTCCTGTTTTGATAATCCTGAATTTTATTTTTATGTTTTGTTTTTTTAAATATCATTCAACTTTTCCATTTAAGATTGCTAAATACACTCTGCAGAGCTGCCTGTCACACGTTAATGTCAGTGACTCTAAGCTATGTTTAAGTTATCCACTGGCATCTAGTAATTATCCAGAACCATGAAACACAAGGCAGTATTCTCTGATGTGTAAAATTTCCATTCTGTACGTACTTCTTCAGTCTTAAACACACCTAGACAAGAATGTCAGTTTAACTTTTGGTAACATCTTTTAAAGTTTTTGGTTTGTTTTTTGTTTTTTTTTTTTTTTTTTTCCTTATAGGCCTTCTGAAGTTGAAATTATTGTAGCAAAACCAGCTTAAATATAGGTGCAATAAGTGAAATGGTGACCTCTAAATGTGTTTATGGCTGCCTCAGCTGAAACTTCTTTCAAAATTAATTCTGACTTCTTTAATGTTGTCCACTGAAAAGCATCTTATTAAAGTTTTAAACGATATCAGAATTAAGCGTAATATGGGGATTAATTTTGCTGGTGTGGGTTTTATACAATGGAATCTCCAAGACAAAGAATTTGTCCAAACCATGGATAATTTTCATCTGGTAACACGCTGGAGATGTACAGCAGCAATTCCACACATGAGCATAACAGGAAGCTCTTGCTTCCTCCTAAATCTTGTTTTCTACCCTCTGTTTTGAGACACTGCCTCATATGAAACTCACACACACGGGCACAACGTATTGGTATCAGACACAAAGTCTGTGAATTCTGATACCTTTTCATCAGCCCTGCACCAAGAATTCTATTTTTTAAATGATATCCTGCCAGCTTTTTCACAATCCATTAATTCCTGGATCAACATCAGAAGGAATGTCAGAGCAGACTGAAATTCCTGTAAGACACAGATGTCAGGATCAAAAGTCAGAGGCATTCTCGGAGCAGCAGGGAATCCTGCTCGTTAGACCTTAATCGTAACAATTAGTATCTGCCATGTGACATTCTCTATACCCTGCCTGTATTCCTGTGAACTTCCAGGCATGCTGAAAGGAGAAACTATTTGCTGAAGTTGGAGACAAAAGCACAAGGGCTGTTGGATTTGTTTCTTCCCCTTTTGCAAACCTTTCTGTGGTGTCTTACCCTAAATGGTGAAAAGCAAAAAAAAAAAAAAAAAATAGGATTGCATCACTCTGCCTTTAGATTGAAATCATTTTACACTTTACAGATAACTTAGGGAACACCAATCTCACTGCTTCTCTTCCAGCCACAACTCCTTGTCAAACCCTTCCTCAGATTTATCTGCTCTGTTTGTGCCCTCTATCTCCTAATTTTTTTTTTCATATCTGATTTCTTGAATAGAAAAATTTAAAGGATATCTTCTTCTCCCATTATTTTGTTCTCCTTTGGTCAGTCACCACCTCCTTCTAAAGTTAAAATTTCTGACCAGTTTTTGAACTAATCTCCCCAAACTGAAGTTACAGCTGTGTATTTTACACGTCTGTCTATTTAGACCTCAACTTTTTTCCTGAAAATATTTTAATTCTCCCATTATAAAGAACCTGAAATTGGCATAATCCATTCTATCCTGGTATTCCTCACATTCACACTCTTTGCAATCATTATCTGAAATGCCAATTTCTTTTCATTTTAGACCCTGTCCTCTCCTTTCATGAGATATGGGGCACTGGAAAATGTTGCTCCAGCCTACAATCATCCTTACTTGACTAATTGTCAGTCTTACTATTTAATATTCATTCTCCTCCTGTAAAAAATATGCAATTTTGTTCTGCCTCTATTATGTGAAGTTATTCCTTTAATGTAAATTATTAATGACTAATCTTCAAGGGAAAGGCTGCTGGTACCTAGATTTATCTACACTCTCTGCATGGTAGGGAAAAAAACACACTTGTATTCTTGTGGTTAATATTTTTCATGATTTTAAAGTTTGTTCTTGGTTTTAACCGTTTTAGCGCTGAATATTTTGCTTTCAAAATAAAAATAATATCAGATTTTTAAAATAAATTATCTCTTTCAGTGCATTAGAGACCAGAGGACACTGAAATGGCCAGACTTCTTTCTGCTCCCTTGTCACTTTATGGTTTTGGCATTCTGAACTGAAGCAACCATTTCAGGCTTGATTACAGGCAGGTTTGTGGGCCTGTATTTGTGATTCTTGAATTGTGAAGAATTCTTGGCTACAGGCACACCACAAGTGGTTTTTGCCTTAATTCTTTATCCTCTTCCTTGACCTTCCTTTAATTATTACATTGATACAGTAGAAGATGTCAGGCATGCCAACTTCACTTTTCATTTTGGTGTAGTGGAGAAGAGCAAGAAAGAAAGGGGAGAAGGAAAGTATCCTGAAAATGAGAAAACAGGATCTTTGGAGCTGTTGGGAGCATTAATTGATATTAATACTTTATGTAATATACACAACATCATACACAGATATCATATATAAAAATACAATGTGGTAAATGTACTCTATTTGTAAAATATACTAAATATAAAAAGTTGGTCTTAATGGTCATGACTAAATTAAGTAAGATACCCCAAGACTCCTAATATTTCCTTTTGCATTGGAGAAAAGACAGAGAAATGCACTTTGAGGGAACAACAGAATGGTTTAAGGAGCCTCACATCTGATCTAGAAAAGAACGAAGAGATTTCACCCTCCAGGCAGTCCGAAAGGACTTGGTAGTTTTGGCTGGGGAATTAAAAATGTGTGAATACAAGATTTTGAAGAAGAATTTAAAAGAGTATGAATGTGGGGAATACCAGGAGAGAATGGATTATGCCAATTTCAGTTTCTTTATAATGGGAGAATTCAAATATTTTCAGGAAAAAAAGTTGAGGTCTAAATAGACAGACATGTAAAATACAGAGATGTAACTTCAGTTTGGGGAGATTAGTTCAAAAACTGGTCAGAAATTTCAACTTTAGAAATGAAGGAGGTGGTGACTGGCCAAAGGAGAACAAAATAATGGGAGAAGAAGATATCTTTTTAATTTTTCTATTAAAGAAATCAGATATGGAAAAACAAAAAAAAAGGAGGTAGATGGCACAAACAGAGCAGATAAATCTGAGGAAGGGTTTGACAAGGAGTTGTGGCTGGAAGAGAAGCAGTGAGATTGGTGTTCCCTAATTATCTGTGAAGGAAAACAGTAGCTTTGAACTGAGAACTTGGCCAAGCTACAAAAAGGAGGAGCAAATGTGTAGTGGGGATGTTTTACACCTCATCAGCACAAAACCAAAAGCTCCACTTTGTCCTGATCCCTTGTGCAGGCTGCCCTGGAGCAGGGGCTGGGCAGAGCTAAAGAATAAAGCAGGGATTGATTCCAAGCATCTCCTCCATGGATCCACCTTGGGCAGCACCAGAGCCCAGCCAGGGCTGCACCCAAGAGGAACCAAAATGGCCCCAAAATGCACGAGCGCTCCCGGGGTCTCTCCCTGGGATCAGTTCTGCTCCATTTGCATCTTGCACTTCATTGTCCCATTCCAGCTTTAGCCCCTGCAGTCCCACCCTGCTTGTTTTTCTCTCTGCAGCCCACGGGGTTTGTGCTCTGGGGCTGAGATTTGGGTCATTTGTCCTTGGTGCCCAGCTGGAGCAGGAATTGTTTTGTCTCCCTGCTCTGTGCACAGAGCTCTCCATCCCTGAATATGGAGCTCAGACCCACACACTAAAGCAGCACAGAATGTGAAAATATAAAAGCTGAAACTTGAGTAATCATTCCCAGAAATTTTATCCAAGCTGCCATTGGGACACCCATGTTTGGATGTGTCCAAGGACAGAGCTCCACACCCTCAACCCTCCCAATAACAAAATGCTCTGTGAGGTTCAGACCCTCCTGGGTCTCCTTTTGTGCCCTTTGCTCTTGTCCCTGGGTACCCCTGAAAAGAGTCTGACTGTCTTCTCAAGCTGTTCTACATTCATAAGCTGCCCCTGAGCCTCCTCTTCCCTGGTGTGGCCTATTCCAGTTTCCTGACCTTTCCTGGTCTCTAAATTTAAATTTTAGAGGTGCAAGCGTGCTAGGGAGCTGCCTTCTTCATTACAGGCAGTGTATGCAAAAAAATCAACTACTTTATTTGTCTGCCTTTCAGCTTAATCCCTGATATCTCATGGATTTTGGACACTCTTAAGTAATAATAACACTTTATTCTAATATGCCACGTATTTTCCATGTTAATATCTGGGAGGAAAATAGCAGCCTACGGGAAAGCCATCAATCAGAAGCACTAAATGCCAAAGGTAAAAATTAATGAATTCACTAATGGTTTTTTCTTCTTTTATCCCCACTGTTATCATTTAGCTGCTTTCAGTTATCTGCAGTTTCCTCTCTTTTCAGGAGTATTTGCACAACTCTGCCCAGTTCTAGCATTGAGAGCTTTTAATACTGAAACAGAAGCAGCAAACAAAGAATATTCCTGGGTGGTTTGACTAGAAAAATAAAATTACTGTCTGAGAGGGAAAACAAAGTCTACAAGGAGCTGGAAATGAGAGTTATAAATGACCAGGTAGACCAGATGTTCACAACCTATGTGAAGTTGGTGTCTTGAGGAAGAGGATTTGATCAATCACTCTTTACTCTTGCCAGGTAAGAGAAATTCTACAGCAATTGCTATAAAAATCTGTTTATTTTACATTTTTATTTGAGAGAGGAATTGTCTTCAAACTGTGGATGTGTGTGCAGACAGAAGTTTGTTTTCATTTTAATTCAATCCTGTTTTGTGTAATTCAGAAATGGAAAAACCATGAAGTTATAAAACCTAAGATTTCTTTTCCTTTGTTTTCATTTTAACACAAAATAAATATCTTTAAAATCTCGGAAAATAACTTTAAAATCTCAGATCTAATTCACTGACTTGTAGTTAGTTCTGTATTATCTCAAAGCTCTGCATATGGACAAGTAGAAATGCTTTTAATTTAATGATGAGGAAGCACAAAAGAGCTTCCAAAGAGCAATACAGAACAGCTTTTTGGATGCCCATTTTGTTGGTAAATCAGGACCAATGTGTTGCTTAACTTCTTTCTTAACTTCTTGGCTGGCTTTTAAAAAATTAAAGAGAGCTATCCATGTCTTCTTAAAGAGGTTTATGCCTCTTTAAGGATGCTCCATATTGCAGCTTTTTTGGCTTGTATTTGCATATTTGTATGTGCATCTGTACCAATGAAAGTCCTTCCTCAGCATAATTCACAATGTGCAGGTCACCATGAAGGACAAAATGAGACTTTTTCTCTCTGAGAATGTCTTTTTTGCCCTCTTAGAGCTATATGAAAACTAAAAGCAGTTAAGACTCAAAAGAGCTTGAAGTAACTAAGGTGACTTGTGGATTTAAAGCAAATATTCAAGGCAGTTCTGATGTAAATTCTCTGCTGAAGAGAGACAAGGCATAAAAACTTGATTTCTACCTTTTGAGAAGCATCCTGTTAAAAAATGGAACCAGAGAGAATGAATTATGGTACTAATAACAGATTTCAATGTCTTTAAAGACATTGATCTCTAATATTTGTTTGGTTATGAAGAGCTTTGACTTCTGAAACTGCCCTAAAGGTGGAAGTGTTCAGACACAATGCATGAGAGAACAGCTGGGTTTTACTTCGATGAGCCCTAAGAGCATGCAGAATTTCACATTCTTAAAAACATTTTATATTAGTTTACTTTTACCATAAGTCAGTGCTAAAACCACTTTTTACACTGTAACTGTAGAGGTGGCCAAATCTAAAGAAAATAATGACATATTCAACAGGAAAGATAAGAAAGAGATGATCATTGGAAGCCTTACTTATAATTAAGTCTTTCAAAGTAATTAAATGTATTGCTGAATGCTATCAGAATCATGAAGGTGAAATGAGATATTCTTCAGGTACTGCACTGTCATGGACCTCTGACAAATATTGATTTATTCCAGCCCTACTTGTTCATTCCCAGTTCCCTACTTTTCTGGGAAGCTGAACGGTTTCTGTTGAGGATGACTTGGTATTAATCAGCTCTACCTCAGATATTCTGGATTTTCTGAGGTGACTGTGACTTACTGGCTTCTCCCATCTGAGTGTTTGATTAAGTGCCCAACCCCTGACCTTGTTGAGCCACTGTTATCATCTGAGCCTTATTTTTCTTTCTCTCTTCTGTTTCTTAAATTTTTAGTTCCACTTAGTTTCTGCTCCTCTTTCTTTTGGTCTTGTCCATTCCAGTTTTGTCTCTAATAGTTCCTGTCATAGTTTCCTTTGCTTATTCCTTAATCCTTGAACTCTCCTCTCCTTTTTTCTACTACCAAATATCTTTTCTTTTCCTACTCCTTCCCCACCTGTATCAGCTGTTATTCAGATTCCACAGTTTGTGCATGGAACATTCCATTGTTTTAGAGCATTCCACATGTTTGGCCAATACATCTGGCACTTTCCTTACACTGCTTGGGACTCTCTAGCTTCAAATTGTCAGTGAAATCTGCAGAGAATGGGCCTGAGTCTTTGTGCTGTGCCCACGAGGTTCTGAAAGGGATCTTGGAAGTAGTTCTTATTAAAACAATAAAGCAAAAATCCCCACCCACACCCAGTGTTACTTTGGGATGAACAACGCTTGCAATGAGTGATTTGAGACCTGGAGTTATGGTGTGGATCTTTTGTATGAGAAGGAAATACAGGTTGTTAAGAAGTACAGCCAGCCATGAGCAAGGGAACATTTGGAAACCTTGGATAAAAACAGATGGCCTAGAAGAATGTGCAGTAGAAGTAAAAACTAGGATTTAGTTTTTAATATCATTGGAGATTATCATACCTACAGCTTACATGGCTTTTCTTGCTACAGAAATTAAACAAATCTTTATGCCAAAAAGCAATATTCAGAAGTTGGTAAGTATTTTCCCTGTATTCATTATTATTATTCATTATTATTTTTTATTATGATAGCCTTTATAATATGTCAAAGTTAAATACTATGTCTATAACCACGCCAGGCAGGGACTGACAAAAATTCTCAGAACTGTCTTGTACCAGGAACAGTCTTTACTTGAAGATCCAAAAAGCCTTCCATGTGACACTGGCTGGACCACTTGGCTGGAAAAGTTTGTTTCACTGTCTGAGACACCAGGTCCCACCTGCCCATTTGGCTGTGATATCTTTGCCTTCTTTTATATATGAACATCAGAGCAATCAAAAGTTCATTTATATAGGAACATCAGAGCAATCAAAAAATGCTACTGCAATTTCTCCCGCAGAGGAAGCGAATTATTCGCAGGTGATAAAAGAGAGGGAAGAGGGAGAGTTCTGAAGGTCCACTCAGATTGTAAATAAGTATGAATTCCACCTTGCCTGCAGTGCCTGGGTCACAAACTACAGGCCCCTCTTCTGCTGCTGGGAGGGCATAAAAGTAATTATTATCACTTGGTTAATGGACGAAATACAGCCAAAGTGGTTTTCAGAAGAAGGTATTCCTCACACACACACATTGAAGTCCACCTACTTGTGGTAGCCATGACATCACTACACAGAGACTTTGCCAGGATTGGAAAAGAATAAAAAGAAAAATAACAATAGAAGTCATTGAGCTCTGTGAGGGCCTGGGAGGCAGAGCCTTGCATCTCATGGTCCAGTTTGATTACCAGGGACAGTTTAAGAGTTTGCCAGACCCCGTAAGTGGAAATCTTCACTGAGGATACTGAACATAAGTAATTTTAAACAGAATTTATGCTTAGAAGCTCAGGTGAGATTGCTGTGGGGGGGAGGGTTCTTGGGCAGGTTAGTAGAGAGAATAACCTAAACCAGCACAATCTTGAGCACAGTTCTCAGAAGGGAGAGTTCAGCAATAGTTCTGCTGTTGGCAGGGGCACTTGGAATTTTCACTGCTCCGTTCAACTGCGTTATTTACCTAATTGTCTGAAATCCTCTTATTTATGCAAATTTCTCTGCAGGGTTCAGAATTTCTCTTATAAAAAGTTTTACCCAGCTCAGTCCAGCCTGGGGTCCAACCTAGAACATTTTATTTTTTGAGTCAGAGGTCATAAAAATGCTGGAAATGAAAAGGTATATCTAAGAGTATGCTGCATTTTGCCTGTGAAAAACATACATAGACTTCATATTCTATTCAAAGAAAAACTTTGTCCATGATAAAACCATATCTTTAGTGTCACTAAATATCAATTCAAAATTATGCTCTGTTTTTCAAGGGGGTGCTGGGAGAGGGACAAAGAAGGAATATTGAGACCTTTGAAACTGGAGAGAATTGCAGATGTCTCCACAATTGCAGAGCACATGCAATTACCAATAACATCCAAGGTCTTTTGTGCCCATTACATTCTGGGATGACTATTTTTTTAGCCATTTAAAAAGGAAAAAAATACCAACCAAAAAAAAAAAAAAAAAAAAAAAACCCCACCTCCACCAAAAATGGAACAAAAACCCCCCAAAGCCAAAAAACCACCAACACCAAAATTTGAAGTAAGCATGAAAGCAATGATGCATTTTCATGACTGAAGATGCCAACAGAGAAATTAGTTTATCTTTTAGTCTAAACTAGGAGTGAGGGGCTGAAGGAGTGGCATTAACTCACAGGATTGTATTGCCCATGAGTTAGACAAAGTGTCCCACATTACAGAAGCAAATACTGGCTTATGCTGAGTTAATACTTGTTCATTTATTTCTACAAACTTTTATTTCATTTTACCTAATGAAAGGTATTGGCTTTCTTTCCAAACCTGGCCTCTCTCACACCCTCACACATTTACAGCTGAGCTGTTTTCATCTCTGCTTTCACCAGTGTGGTTGCCCTGACAAATAGAAAATCCTGCCAAAGGCCATACCTGTTTGAACAACACACCTTTGCTGTTTGGGAGCCTTTTTTTCTCCCTCTCCTTCACACCCTATCTAAAACCACATTTATTTAGTGAAACATTTTTGCTTTAGTCTCCTCAGAAAAGATGCATAACATCACAGGCCCTCACTTTCAGTTTTCCTCCCTTTCTTCTGATGCTTTTGCACTCTTTCAAGTCAATCATCCTTTTATTTCATATTTTATGCTTGCATGCTGTTCAGACAATTGACAATACACCTGAGCTTTCATGTCTAAGGCACTTACTTCATACCAGTGTAATGACAATAATTTCTATCAGGTTTTTTTCTGTTTTTCCTGCTGTATTCTGCACAAAATGTGTTTTATATGGCGCCTTGTCCAAGAGTTTCTACCCACAGAATCATTCAGATCATTGAGTTGAGTAATTAGCCCATCACTGGTGAGTCCACCACCAAATCGTGTCCCCAAATGCCACATCTACACATCTTTAAAACACCCCCAGGGATGGTGGCTCAGCTGCTTCCCTGAGCAGCCTCTTGCAGAGCTTGGCAATCCTTAGATGTTAAATCATGGCATGTGGCAAAGATGGGCTCCATCACCTTTAACGAGGATGGCAATCAAAGGAAACTGTTCTCTTTGCTTTTCTGTTTGTGTTTCCATCATTACCCCTTGTAACCCCAGGAGTCTGGGATATTTGGAGACTTTCTGGGGTGTGTCACACAAAGCTTGGGTTCCCAGCTCTCAGCCATTTGAATTCTCCCGCACCTGGCTCAGCCACAGAGGGCAGTGCCCAGCACAGGGCTCTGGGCATGGGCTGCAGCCAAAATCCAGTCGGAATTCCAGGAAGAATTCCCTGGAATGGGCCTGTCCTGCAGCAGCTGCCAGGCACAGGAGGGAGAGCAGAGGCACCACCTCCCACTAATCCCTTTGTGGGACAGCAGCTCCCACATGAGGAGCAGCATTGGAACCCCAGGTGCTGAGAATTTTAAACTTTCTGTACAGAAAGGTACAGACTTTTAAAAGAACACTATATTTAACCTGAGGCTGCAGAGAAAGCTTCTAAAACGGAAAGCTAAAACTGAGATTAGAAGTGTGTGGATTGATTAGAAGTGTGCAATATCCCATAGTTGAAAATTGGAGAATATAGTAATATATATAAAACTAGGATAGAAGTTTTGAAAGAGTAGCTAGTCTTTTTTCTTTTTTTTTTACATTCTTCTTTTTGGGTTTGGGTGGTATTGTGTAATTGCACAGAAAAGTCTGGTGTAATCCAGATGGAGCACAAAGGGCTTGGGGATTAGGGAGAGGTGGAATGGAGGAAGCAGAAACCCCTTGGGACAGAGAATTAGGAATATGAGAGACAGGCTGAGGTATAATGCAATGTCAATGGAAAGATGACCTGAATCATAAACTGGTTGGTTTAATTTCTGAAGTTCAGAATATGAATTCTCTCCTTTGGCATATCTCTGTGTTCAAGTGCAGTCATGACGACATTCAGAACTGAAAATATTATTTCTATTTCATGCAATATACTTATTCAGTTAAGTTTCTTTACATGTTACACACAGGTGCAAATAGCTAAATGAATTTTGATAAATTCACTCAAAGGCCTGTATAGTACATTAAATGAAGTCACATGCTCATA